>NW_017307249.1:111058-122150 GCF_000935625.1 Nanorana parkeri
AGCCACTTGGGGAAGGGGGGAGGAGTCCGGTGACGTCGATGTCCGTGACGTCACCGGATCGCCGACGGGACTCCCGGAAGCCGGCGGAGAGGTGAGTGTTTTCATTAGCGATCAAAATAATTTTAATCGATCAAAAAGTTTAACGATCAATCGAGAAATGAATGTTTAATTTCCACAGCCCTACTACATGGAAATAAAATGTGAGTTTTAATGAATATGCCCATGTGTACACCTTAAAAGCCCCAAACAGCCTTTCTGGCTCGTTGTAGGTTATCAGAGTGCGGTGTATGACTGTCGGTCCATTAGCCAATGGTCTTTGTCTTATAACCAGAGAGGATATGCTGGGACTTTACAACTTCTTTCATTCCAATGAATTTGTGAACACAATATAGAAATGACACAATGAATTCACACCGAGTTTTGTTAGTCGATTTGCTGTATCTGTTTAAATATCTCTTTGCTTTTTCCAATAAACTTTTTGCCATTCACAAGGTGGATTTTCCATTTGTACAACCTTCAAACCAGACATCTGGCAGATGGAAATGACAGATCAAACTGAAAATTGATGTGTGTATGGCCACTCTAAGAGCAGGGTGTGGGACAGTCGACTACGAATATCGTAGATTGGCCTGTCATCCCTTTATAAGAGAAAGATCTGTGACCAGCGTAGATGTTCCCCGGGAGCCATGCTTAGACAACCATTGGATGCCCTAGAACAGTTGTTCTCAACCTGTGTAACCTCAGGACCCACATTTGTCCTTTATCATTAAGTCGTGACCCAAATCACACCGCATTGAAATGCACGGCACTGCAGTACCGCGTGTTCTGGTGCGGGCAGTAAAACTGAGGGGCGGGAGGTGCGTTGGGGTGCCATTCAAATGAATGGGGGGCTGCTGTGCTGTGACAGAGCTCCGTCCATATGGGCATTGCTTGTACATCTCCTTTGCGTAACCTGTAGAGGTGCCGGGAGCCAGAATGTGACGTCACTCCGGTCCAGGCACCTCTATAGGGCACGCAAGGGAGCTGCAAACAATGCACGTATGGTTGGAGCTCCCTTGCAGCCATACCAGCAGCCCACCCCACCTTAAGCTGACACTCGGCACCCGGCAGCATATTTTGAATGGCTGCTCGGCGTGAGAACTGACAGTGTTGCGCTAGGGGGGAGGCTGAGGAACTTCTCACCTAGCGCAGTGGAGGGCACACGGCAACCCTCTGAACATGGGATTGCGACCCCCTTTTGGGTCACGGTCCACCAGTTGAGAACCACGGCTCTAGAAGCTTCTTCTGTCACTGGTTAAAGGATCAGTTCACTGGTGAGGTGAATCAGACCGCAGCTTCTTTTATATCTTGCATGCTCCAAGTCTGATATCGCCCTGACACAATTCCATGTTCATATCCACCTGAGGGTTTTGCGTGTTCCTATACATCTTTGTGTGTGCCAGTTATTCCTGTGGACCAACTCAGAAAGGATGGCAGGAGCCTTTCAATGGGCACAGAAGGTGTTCAGACCTCAGTACAGGGATGGTGGGAACCCCTCATAATGGGCTCAGCAGGTGAACAGACCCGGGAACTCAGCACAGGGATAGTAAGGACGCCTCATAATGGGCACAGCAGGTGAACAGACCCAGGAACTCAGTGCAGGGAAGGTGGAGACCCCTCATAATAGGCACAGCAGGTGTACAAACCCAGGAACTCAATACAGGGAAGGTGGGAGCCCCTCATAATGGGCACAGCAGGTGAACAGACCCAGGAACTCAGTGCAGGGAAGGTGGAGACCCCTCATAATAGGCACAGCAGGTGTACAAACCCAGGAACTCAATACAGGGAAGGTGGGAGCCCCTCATAATGGGCACAGCATGTCTACAGACCCGGGAACTCAGTACAGAGATAGTAGGGTAACTCAGCGCAGGGATAGTGGGAACAGCAGGTATGCAGAGCCAAGAACTCAGCACAGGAATGGTTCTGAGTGGACTGAGCCTTCAATTCAGTTTGCAAGTTGTATGTAAAAGGACCCCCTTTGATCTGTGCAGTACCTGTTTGGGGCTCCTGGGATAAGACAACCCATTCTTCTGCAGACACCAAACCTTCTCCGCCTCTTTTCCGGAATAGAGAAGTCACTTTTATTGTCAGGAGAGAAATTTCTCTCTCTCTCTCTCTTTGTCATTAGGATGGAAGAACCTAATCAGCTGATTACCTAATGCTTCCGCACTTTGTTCTGTGACATCTTAAATGGATGCTCTCAATCTTGGCTCTTTCCACCCTAGAAAGACCTTCAATCAGATGCCATTAAATAAAAGAGGAACTCAATGGTTTAACGCTGCCGCTGCCGGTGACAAAGGAAGTGTCAGTGTAAGAAAATCACACTGAAGTGTTTCTCTGAAGCCTAAAATTGGGGTAATTTCCTGTCTTGTCATACAAACTGTCACATGCTTTTATAAACATTGACTGGGTTCTTTTTGTATCTTTTTTTTGAAGATACGTTGCGTCTCAGGAAAACAGAGCTATCCCAGATCTGCAGGAGGGTAGATAGACATGGGTGAGGAAATAAGAGCGAAAATGCCACATACATAGAATAATTCAGAGGGGCATTGAAGAGAACCTGTTTTAAATATATCATCTTCAAATAAATTATCGAAGGCTACATACAGTAGTTATATTGTTACATAGGTTAAAAAAGATACATGTCTATCGAATTTAAAGCTCAACTCCGGGATCAGCAAATATTGTCAAAGTACGACAGTCATGTGTATTCTTCTTGAATCATGGTGAGCTTTGTCTCTTTCTTCCAGATATGTGCAGTAATCCAGTGTGAGATTTGGAGCTTCCTGTAATAAAGACCGGTCACTGCTGCTCTCTCTCCTTGTGCAGGGTGACTGGTCTCGTCTCCGCCCCCTCCTGTAATAAAGACCGCTCACTGCTCCTCTCTCTCCTTGTGCAGGGTGACTGGTCTTGTCTCCAACCCTTCCTGTAATAAACTTAATCCTCCTATCCCATCGCACTCCTGACCGGACAAAAACCCAAATCCAACTGGGTGGGTGCGGTGGTGACAACGGATGAAATGTAGATAGATGAATTGCCTGATTTGCCTGAGGACGGGGCCGCATGGTCTCAAAACGTCGCTAAGAAGATGCGTGTTATCTCAGTCAATAAACAGCATTGACTTTAATATCATGGAGTGCAAGTGACTACTTTCATCTACCTCCTTTAATAAAGACTGCCTCTCTCTCTTCTTGTGCAGGGTGACTGGTCTTGTCTCTGCCCCCTCCTGTAATAAAGTCCGGTCACTGCTGCTCTCTATCCTTGTGTAGGGTGACTGGTCTGGTCTCTGCCCTCTCCGGTAATATTCTGCAGGTAGTCTGTAGTAGATGGGGCTTTCTGAGCCCCTCTCACAGCTCTGCTCCCTGCACAGGCCATGTACAGCACAGTGTGTAGGCCTAGAGTTTAGCTTTAACCAAACAACAAGAATAAATAGACCAAAAACCCTAAAGACCATTTTCACCTTAGCAGAGAAATTTAAAAAAAAAAATGTACACCGAGTGTACATGAAGCAGACATATGCAGTTGCTGTATATGAACAATGTCATGTTACACAGAATCTCAGGGAGGTGGGCAGCTGTTTACAGCCTGATTTACAATCTGACCCCAGTGTCAGATTGGGTGTCCTGTGGAGAAAATTTAGAATTTCTAGGATTCAGGCCTAATAAAAGGTTACTAAAAAAAAGAAGAAATCCAGCAATGTGAGTCATTAAAATATGCATCACTGCATCTCTTTACATTACCACAATAAATGCTAATCACTCACAAAGGTGGAAATGGGCTTTAAACCCATGTTTGATACAGAGGAAGGTAAATAAAAAGCCTGGTCTATTCTACTGCAATAGAGGGGGAAAAATCCTTCCTGATCCTCTGAGGCAATGGGATACATACAAAATGGCCCGGCTGTATACACCCCCCCGCCCCCCCAGGGACCCACAACATGGTTATATAGATCGTGCTTGCGGCAGTCATGTAGTATTTGGATTAGCTGTGATTGGGCTTTGACCCTGATTATAGAAATCCTAACTCTGACCAAGCCATCAGAACTGGCTGGTCCATATAACCTATGGCTACTTCAAGAGGCAAGAACTCTCTTCACACCAGGCGAAGTGCCACCTCCAAAGGCCAAAGGGGATAGGTCTGCCCAACATCTTTCCTATATAAACTGGGGATAGCTTGGAGAATGTAAAAAGCGTGTAGGCATTACCTAGCTGCTTACCCTTAGAGTGCAGAAGATTGTATGTGCCTGTGTGTGTCCAGCAAACTAGATTTGGGTAAGTCTCCATGGTGGCTGGCATTTTTGCAACCTACTTTTATCATCCCAAGGCAAGCTGTTAGGATCGTGGTGTGGGCCCGAAGTGACGAGGAGGACCTCCCTTGCAACCCCGTCTGATGACCACTGGGGTTGAGAACAGTAGGTTCAGGCAGGGGGTGCCGGATGTGGATCTTGAGGTCACAAGGTTTAGTTGGTGACCTGGCGGAATATGGCACTGAATGGGCGTCCTGCGGTGCTTAATGTAGGCCCAGGATGCGCTCCTGCGCATGCGCCGGCGTGATGGCGTCACCGGGCCGTATTGACGTCACGCCACGAGGGACGTGACCCGCCGGGCCTTCTGGCGTCTGCGCCTGCGCGGCCGGGACGTGCCGGTGGGCTCAGTCAGGGTTAGGATTTTTGACAACAGCGCATCATCCCAATCACAGCGCGTCCAAACCCTGCATGACCTACGCAAGAAGAATCCAAAAAAACTTTTTTTTTGGTTGTGCAATGCAAAGCGTGGGATGCCATGGTGTAAAGCACGCCGCCACTGGACTCTAGAGAAGTGGAGACGTGTTCTCTGGAGTGACCAATCACGCTTCTCTGTCTGGCAATCCGATGGACGTGTCTGGGTTTGGCGGTTGCCAGGAGAACGGTACTTGCCTGACTGCATTGTGCCAAGTGTAAAGTTTGGGGATTTGGTTGTTTTTCAGGGGTTGAGCTTGGCCCCTTGGTTCCAGTGAAAGGAACTCTTAAGGCATCAGCACACCAAGACATTTTGGACAATTTCATGCTCCCAACTTTGTGGGAGGAGTTTGGGGATGGCCCCCTACTGTTCCAACATGACTGCGCACCAGTGCACAAAGCAAGGTCCATAAAAACATGAATGGGGGAGTTTGGGGTGGAGGAACTTGACTGGCCTGCACAGAGTGCTGACCTCAACCCTATAGAACACCTTTGGGATGAATTAGAGCGGAGACTGCGAGCCCCTCCCCCAACATCAGCACCTGACCTACAAATGCTCCAACATTCCTATAGACACACTCCTAAACCTTGTGGACGCCTTCCCAGAAGAGTTGAACCTGTTATATCGGCAAAGGGCGGAGCCAACCCAATACTGAACCCTACGGACTAAGACTGGGATGCCATAAAAAGTTAATGTGCGTGTAAAGGCGTCCCAATACTTTTGGCAATATATTGTATATGCATGACCAGCAGTAGACGTAGAAACTGAAATTATGCCAGATTCACCCTGCGACTTGCCCGCCTAGTGGCCCCGGGGATTAAAGCCCGTTCCTGTTATAAAAGCCCCTTCTCTTCTGTGCCTGTGAAGACCACCCTCAGAGAGTTATCTTTATTTGCTTCATCTTATAAAACTCTCCACAAACGTAAAAGCCAGAAAACAGCAACTAGCACCTGGAATGTGTTTTCTCCGCTCCAGTCCAGGACACCCCTGAGCTCCGACTGGGAAGGAACCATTTAACGACCATTAGGCAATTTGCAGACAGAATGAAAAGCAGGAATACAACTTCCGCAATATAAAATGATGAAAGAGATCTGAGATTAAAGCCCGATCACGGGTGGGGGGGGGGAAGGCTCTGGAAGGACTGCGCGGAATATGTTTCTTTTGCATCAGAAATCTGTACGAACAGTTACTGGTATTTATCATCACATGAAATTAAATGTTATTCTCCTCGGCAAATGAGCAACATATAAGCTAAAATGGCAAATGCAGATCAAAAAGATAAAGGTTTTCAAGAATAACCGAGCATCCGTATGCTAAATCGTCAATGGCCAGGAAAACATAAACCCGTTGCCCACAGCCAGGGCCGGATTTACTCACTCAATGCCAGGTTCCTCAATGCATCCCCCTGTATGCAGGCTGCATACAAGTGATCTCGGCAACATCGACGGGATCACTTGTACTAAGCAAGCAGGGGCTTCCCCACTGTAGATTTAGCTCTGCTTGCTCAGACAACTACGAACTGCATGTCCCGGGCATCGGGAGATAGGAATTACACACCTCTGCTGCCCCTCTACTCCCTGCTGCCCCGAGGTCGTGCCTCGTTTGGCCTTGTGGGAAATCCGGCCCTGCCCACAGCTGAGGTTACATACAGAGTGTGGAACCAGAGCTGGATTTCCATTGATGATCAATCAGTGGACATGTTCATTGATTGCCATTGATGGTCAATCAATGTCCAATGATCGTAAATGATAAAATGGGTGGGCACCTTATGCAACAGTCACAGCTGTCTTGGCAATCACAGAGCCAATGCAAAAACTGAAGTCACCTACACCAAGGTCTTGTGTGTTAATGTAAAACAGTTCAGCTATTTTATTGGCCAATAAAGAAGCTGTTTTCCATTGCTATACAAGAACTCGGTACAGGTTCGTGTTTTTGCATGATCTCGATCAATGGCAACCATTTATGCCATTGGAGCATCACCATGACCATTGAGATGTTGGGGTTTTTGAACAAGCAGAAGACCTTTCTTATTCATATTATAAAGCAAGACCTACATGCCTCGACGATACGAAACAATAAAACCATTGAATCTATAATAATAAGCTGCTGCTATTGGAATTATGTTAAACTGGGATCATTTCTATCCCCCAGGGACCCTTTAAAAAACAAATCAGCTCTGGCTGCAAAACCTTTAGGCCCGGTTCACACCTGGGCGTTTTGTAGCGCGTTCCTACGCTCTGCAAAACGCTCAAACACCGAAATCCCATTATTTCCTATGGGTATGGTTCCCACCTGGGCGTATTACAGGCCGTATGAACGCGCTACAAAACGCCCTACGCCCAAAGAAGTAAAGGAGCTTCTTTGGGGCGTATTTGCTGAGCGTACCCTTTGGGATACAGCCAGGTAGCCCTCGGAAATGCGGAATCGTGGTAAAAATGCGCGGCACGAAACGCGTGACAAACGCGCATATTCGATAAGCCTAGGTGTGGACCCAGCCTTAAGGCCCGTACAGTGTGCACGTCCGTGCAGAGACCTGCGCCCGGGAATGCCAGCTGTTGCATTTGAATGAAGCCTTAAAAGAGAACTATGGCGTAAGTGTTTTTCCCCATAGTTCTCTTAACCTCCCTGGCGGTAATCCCGAGTCTGGCTCGGGGTGAATTTTCAATGCTAGGAGCGGTAACCCCGAGCCAGACTCGGGGTTGCAGAGAAGAGTTACACTCACCTTGTCCCTGCGATCCCGCGGCGTCCTCTGCTGTACGCGGCTCGAAATTCAGTCAGCGCTGGAGGATTGGAACGGGGAGAGGGGGGAATCCCTGCAGGGAGCCCTGACTGACAGTCACTGCTCTCTCCAGGGAGATGATCAAGAAGTGAGCGAGAGACGGTATGTGTTCTCTCACTTCCCGATCTATTGATCCGACGTGTGACAGTCTCATTATCACGCGTCGGCTCGAACTATGAGGATGAGTGATTTTCACTCACCTAATAGTTCTTTAATTAGACGCTGTACCCTGCCGTACCTCTTCTTAGCCACTTGCTCAGTCTGCTAGGTGTATTGATGCGCAAGGTCACTCAAATCAAAAGACGGGGGAAATACTGTAAGTGCAGTGCTTCATGGCACTCTGTACTCTGTGCAGAAAGTTGTTCCCCCACTGCAAGAAGAAGACCGAAGTGAAGGAGGACCAGTGCGTCATGTGACCGACCAGAAAACATTGGAAAAAGTAAAAAATAAAAGCCATAATATACTGCTAAAGGGTCTCAAAGAAGGAACCAATGTCTCTGTGTGTAGGGGAGCATGGAGCCAAAAGCTGGGCTTTCACCTCTTCCTGATCTCTACTTGCTTTCTGGGCAACACCCCCCTGGCGGCTGAAACGGAATAATTTAGTCCTGCAGAATATGAAACACGACAGCAGTCTTGAAGCGTCGTTGATTTCATGTCCTCAACAAGCCTATTTAAATGCAAATTTAGTAGCAGTCATGTTGTGGCATTGATTAATATGGACTCATAACCCTCCACAGCTGGTTTGCTATATACATACAGCTCACACAGAGGACAACCAGGGAGAATTAATTGGTGCTAATCCTTCTCCGAGCTTCTAAATTTAGCTGGAGCATAAAATTAGCACACAGGTTAAAAAAAACAAAAAACCATAGTCATGGATTTTAATAAATTGCTCATAAAGCAAATTTTATGAGCCGGGATACCTGTTATTGGGCTTTGACAAAGATCAATGTATGCCGCTTGTGTTGATGCAAATGTGCACGTAACTGTCAAGTAGGGTGGCAGAAGTTTAATCTGCATAATATTTTACATTCTCTCCTCCCCCTCATCGACATGGTCATCTTTTTTTTTTTTATAAAACCTTTTTGTTTTCATTACATTCCTTTTTTTTTTAGATTCAGGGATTTCATCCCCGGGTCTCTGTGCTTATCAGATCATGGCTGGTGGGAGGGGCCAAAGGCCAGGATCATTCAACCACTTCCTCTGAGATTAGGCTGCCAGGGACCTGCTCCTAGCCTGTGACTGGACAGTGAAAGGACAAGCAGCAGACTGATGGGCTCATCCCTCTGCTCTTTACTCCTATCAGCATCACCCTTATTAGCACTGTAGTACAACTGACTGCCCTGTGCTGGTTCACCCTATCCCAGTCTAAGGGCTGCTGTACATGGGGCTGCTAGAGGGCAATATCAAGTGAAATTTGGACATTTAAACTGCTTGAAAAAATGACATTTAATGATGTATTTATGGTGTCCAGCTTCAAACTCACAGTGGAACGTGGGATATAGACATTTGGGAAAATCCAACAAACAGAACCAGGTGGGAGATAAAGCACATGATATACAGAACTCTTTTCTTGCTCATGAAACCCCATTGTTACACTCAGCTCTCCTGCGGTCCAGTTTTGGGCCCTCTGTCCCATCGTGCCACCGATGTCTCAATGTTCCGGCACACTGCCATGTTTGCAGAGCACCCCCGTGTTCTCAAATGTGCCCTCTGCACCCTGTGTCTGTAATAAATCTATGTGGCTCTAAGTGCGCTCCCATGTGCCCCTGGGTCTCCAGTGAGCCCCTATGCACCTTTGTATCTCCAAGTGTGCCGCTATACCTCAAAGTGTGCCTGCGCAATTAATTGTCTCCATTGCACTTCTGTGTCTTTAGTGAGCCCCTGTGCACCCCTGTGTCTCCAGTATACCCCTGTGTCTTCAATGTGAGCCTGTACCCCCAAGTGTGCTTTTGTGTCTTCATTGCACCCCTGTCTCCAATGTGCCCCTGTGCGCTTCTGTGTTCCCAGTGCACCCTGTGTCTTTAGTGCACCTTTGTGTACCCCTGTGTCTCAAGTTCACCCATGAACCTCCAAGTGTGCCCGAAAGATTCAGTGTCTCCAGTGCACCCCTGTGTCTCCAGTGTGCCCCTCTGCACTCCTTTATCTCCAGTGCACCTTTACATCTCCTAGTGCTCCCCTGTACCTCCAAGTGTGCCTGAGCAATTCTATGTCTGCTCATTCCTGTGTTTCTAGTCCACCGGTGTGCATCCATGTGTCTCCAGCGCATCCCTGTGCACCCTTGTGTCTCCAGTAGTCCCCTGTACACCAAAGTGTGCCAGAGCATCTCAGTGTCTCCAGTGCACCCCTGTGTCTCCAGTGTGCCCCTGTGCACCCCTGTGTCCACTGTGCACCATTGTATCTCCAAGTGTGCCTGAGCAATTCAATGTCTCCAGTGCACCGCTGTGTCTCCAGTGTGCCCCAATTTTATGTCTGTGCATTCCTGCGTTTCTAGTGCACTGCTGTGCATCCATGTGTCTCCAGTGCATCCATGTGTCTCCAGTGTGCCCCTGCGCACCTTTGTGTCTCTAGTAGTCCCCTGTACTCCAAAGTGTGCCAGAGCATCTCAGTGTCTCCTGTGCACCCCTGTGTCCCCTGTGCACCATTGTATCTCCAAGTGTGCCTAAGCAATTTAATGTCTCCAGTGCACCCCTGTGTCTCCAATGTGCCTCTGTGCACTCCTGTGTTTCCAGTACACCCCTGTGTTTCTAGTGCACCCATGAACCTCCAAGTGTGCCTAAGAAAATCAGTGTATCCAGTACAACCCTGTGTCTCCAATGTGCCTCTGTGCACCCCTGTGTTTCCAGTGCAGCCCTGAACCTCCAAGTGTGTCTGAGGAATTCAGTGTCTCCAGTGGGCCCTAATGCACCTTTGTGTCTCCAAGTGCTCCCCTGTATCTCCAAGTGTGCCTGAGCAATTCCTTGTTTCCAGGGGGCCCTGTGCCTCTACAGCACCCCTGCACTCCTCTGTGACCCCCATGTCTCCATGCAGCCTCCAGTGCACAAATACTTGAACTGTCCATTTTATTGTAGGATATGGACCCCAGAACATGACACATATATTATTCATTCATTTTAGGCAATTGGAAATTTTAAAAGAATAAAAATGAGAAAAACAAACTAAAAACAAGAAGCAGACAAACTTCAGGCCAGCTGGAAGTGACAGATAACTGTTCATTGTAACAATGTATCACGCTGCGGAATATCCTCACAGTGGTAGAAACTCCTGCGAATGATCTGAGTTTTTAAAGACTTGGCCGTCTAAACCCCTCCGGTCAGGGGGGGTAATGTATGACTCTCCCGCTGGCTCCCACAGCCTGCTGAGTACAACACAAATAAATATCCTTCTTCCCTTTCTAGCTGGTAGTAGAGTCCCTGCGGAGAGTCTTTAGTTTGTACGTCCAGCTTATAAAATTCCGGCTAGATAATTGGATGCATAGTAATTGTGTTTTCACGCCAAAAGATTCAGTTTATTGACTGAAACTATGAAAATATACATGTCATTTTCTCACAGCTCC
>NW_017307249.1:123266-124864 GCF_000935625.1 Nanorana parkeri
ACGAACGTTCGTTTCGTTTTCTGTTCTTATTCGTTTCTTATTCGTTTCGTTCGTTTGCAGCAAAAGTGACATTTGAGGGGGAAACAATATTTTTCTCCTTCTCTAATGTCACTTTGCTCCAACGAACGAAACGAATAAGAAACGAATAAGAAACGAATAAAAACAGAAAACAAAACGAACGTTCGTGCGAACGCTACCGAATTTCGGAAATGGAAATTCGGATTCGTTTGCATTCGTTATGCCTGTAATTCGGAATTCGGATACATCCGAATGTCTGAATTTACGAAAATTCGTCCGAATTTCGATTCGGAACGAAACGAATCGCACATGTCTAGTATATAATAATCCGGCCACTCTTGGAGGCAAAACCAACCTGGAGGCAAAACTCCCCCAGCCCTGATGAATAGAGAGCACCTCCACCTAAATGGATTGGATCACTTTAAGAGAGGAAGGCTGCGGGTTGACCACTGTGGAACCAACCTGGAGGCAAAACTCCCATGACCTTGATGAAGGGAGAGCATCTCCACCGAAAGGCATTGGATCACTTTAAGAGGGGAAGGCTGCGGGTTGAGCACTGTGGGACCAACCTGGAAGCAAAAATCTGCCGGCCCTGATGAAGAGAGAGCATCTCCCCAGAAGCACATTAGATGTTTTCCTTCCATAGCCTGACTTATGGAACCCTCCAATTTCTACTCTGTCCTCTTTTTGACTCTAAACTACAAGCACTTGTCAAAACTCTTTTCTTCATACCGCCTAACTCTGTAGCAATCCTTCTGGGTTTTTCTGCCATTTTTCCCCACTTCCAACCACTGCCAGTTGGGAGGCAACTCCTTCTCCTCCCACTCATGCAGTCCTGGCCCTTTAAAAAAGCCTCTACCCAGGATGCATAGTGGCATACATTGATATGTCAACTGTTTCACCATGCAGTATATGTGCAGTCCTGCCGCAATGCACAGTCAGTAGGGTTAGACCACCAATGAATGTTGCCCACTTCATAGCTGTCTTTGGCTGTAGCCTGTCCATTGGATTATGAAAGGTCATCATCCCCCTGAAGGGGCCCCCCCTATGCTCTACCTCTCCGGAAGTTGCTTATACAACACCCTCAGCAGCCCCCTGCAACTAGGGTTCCCACCCATCCGGTTTTGGAGTCTTGTGTCCGGGTGTCCGGCCAGCAGGCACCTGGACACAAGTGACTCAGTGCCGACACCGGGACTTTAACATTTCTGACAGATATGGCTGCCGAGGTCCCCAGCAGCCAACATCTCGGGCAGATCTCCCTCTGAGATGCTAGAAGCCTGTGACTGTTTACAGGGGCCAAGAGCTCAGAGGAAGATCCTGTTTCAGGCAGTTGCTCAAGATGGCGCTTGCAGGGGACCTCGACAACCGCATCTGTCATTGTCTTCTTCATCCTCCGGCTCCCTGACAACGTGCTGCCTGACCCCTGTTGAGACACAATAGCCCAGACAGCCCACCTGAGAGTCGCACATCCCACCTGAGAGCCGCACGGACTGTCTCTTCTTGCTCTTTCTCCTGGCAGCCACTCCTCGCTCTCTCCTCTATATCCACCCCCCCCCCCCCCCCCGGGGGGGGAGGGTTGC
>NW_017307249.1:124944-140559 GCF_000935625.1 Nanorana parkeri
GGGGTGGTAGAGTGTTCGGGTTTCCCTTGAAAAAAAGGTGGCAACCCTACCTGCAACATGTTACAATAACAGAACCGTGCAGCACGATCGAGCAGAGTAAACCTTTCTGAGAGAAAGTGTTGCTCTCCCAGGTGGCCGGGAGCCGTTATCTAATAGCGGGAGAGTCCCGGAGCGTCCGGGAGAGTTGGGATGTCTGCAGTTTAGACAGGAGCCAATTAACCTTCCACCATGTCTTTGGGGTGTGGGAGGAAACCCACACAATCAGAGGGAGAACATGCAAGCTCCTTGCTGATAGCGTGTTGACCGGGATTTAAACCGGGGACAAGGCGGAAGTGCTAACCACTATGTCACATGTCCTGAGTAGCTGGCAGCGTTGACCCGCCTCTTGCACAGTTAATACGAAAACAGATTTCAGACATTTATACTAGCGGTATTTAATTCCCATTTAGTGATTTGTGAGTGGATATACAGGCAGTCCCCGTGCTACATACATCCGTCTTACATACGACTCCTAATTACAAACGGAGGCTCGGCGGCTATTACTCTACAGCGGGGGTAGTTGTAATGCTACCGCGCTCATGCCGACGAGGAGTGCCCACCTTTTTTGGGTCTGGTTCGTAGTACTGTACGTACATTACAGGAAAGGGCTCTTGTTAGACGTGCAGACGAGGGGTGCCCGCCTCTTCTTCTGGGTCACTGTGAGGTTTCTACTGCTGTCTGCATCCTCATTAGAAAGATTTAATCTCACTTCCTGTCCTTGAGACAACAGGAAGTGCAAGGAAATGTACCCATAGGAAGGGGAATTCACTCCTGTAAGAGTGATCATGGGGAAAAAGGTGTCTCCACTGAAGCTTTATCACCAATCCTTGTGTAGCGCTACCCCCGCAAGGGCCGCTGTAATATACGGGCCTTCTGTCCCACACCAGTGATGACTCACCCTCACCTGGACCCAAGTAACACCAATACACCGTTTATACTTTTGGATGGGCTTTTTTTAAACTAGCAATAAGCCCTGGAAAAAGATAAACTGAATAACAGGATAACAATATCAAATGCAATGATATGATACAATCGCTCAGCAGATTAAACCAGCATTGGAGTAAGCCTGTGCTACACTTGTTTCCGCGACAACCCAACATTTTCAAAATCCAATTGTCACAGGGATAGAAAGTGAGGTGAAATCTTCTCAACAGGGGCACACACAGCAAAACAAACTTTACAGGGGGTAAACCTTTCCTATCCAAAACAAGAAAACATTTTCCTGTTTCAACTTACATACAAATTCAAATTAAAGGAGAACTATGAGATGAGTGATTTCTGCTCACCTCATAGTTCTAGCCGATCTGTGACAATGAGACTGTCACAGGTCGGCTCAGTAGATCGGGAGGTGAGCGAACAGATGCCGGGTCCGCTCACCTCTCGATCCTGTCACGGCTCTCTGCCGTGACAGGGGAGGGGCTGGATTCCCCCCTCCCCGCTCCGATCCGCCAGCGCTGACTGGCGGAACAGACGGGGGAGGGGGCGGGTACAGCTGGCTCTGCCTCTAGATAGGCTGAGCCAGCTGTCACTCACCCAGCTGGGCGGATCTCGACATCGATGTTGGGATCCGCTCCGGCAGCAGTAGCTCCCTACATACTGAGCTTAGGGTGACGGGAGGACGCTAGTTTGTGTCCTCCCGTTACCCTAAGGAGAACTATGGGGAAAAACACTGACCCCATAGTTCTCCTTTAAGAACAAACCTCTAGTCGTTCGTAATCTCGTTCGTAACCCGGAGACCGCCTGTATAACACGGAAGGCGGGTTTTTGTTTTCCTCTTGAGCCCCGCTTTAGCTCAGGCAGACATAAGAGGCAGGTAATGAAATGCGGCAGGCTGTGTAGGTTCGCTGCGCGCGGCAGGAATAAGTTTACGGAGCAGGATGTAAAACTTGGAACAATTGAAGTATAAATCATTTAAGGCTCGGCGTGGTACAGATTGGAGTTTTCCAGCAGAAGTGGCCGTAGATCATCTGTCTGAGCGGAGCTATTTATTTCCCCGTAAGTGCTGTAGATCCTGATCTCGGCTTCGCTGTAAATAAAAGTGCATTTCGCCGGTGACAGACTGGCGGGATGAAGTGTTTCACGCCCAGAGCATTGAAAAAAGCGTTAGTCCTCCACCCTTGGCGGATATTATTCCTTCTGTGCTTACCCGACCGCACTTCAAACACGGGCTACGCTGTCATTGGGGATGGCTAGTCAGGAAGGGGCTTTAAAGGGTATGTAAAGTCAGATAACAATTGGTGGGCTTCTGCTCTAATGTGCGACTACGTGGACCATACTGTTTGTGAACATTATGGCCGACTTACCTGGCAAAGGTGTAGGCGGGGTTCACTCTCGGGGTGTTGCGTGTGTGTTCCCTTTGGGTTGGCTCTGGTAACCCTGTGTATGCAACTCGACACCAGGCAACCCGCGGTCAGGGGCCTCGTGCAAACACTCCCACCCGTGTAGTACTGTGCACACAGGGCCTCATGGCTTCCACCGCCTCTGCGGTATTCGGCGCTTCCTCCCCCGTAGGGTGAAAGGCCACCATGACAGGCACCCTATGTCGGGCATAGCCCCTTTGCACACCTACCCTCCTCAGGATGGTTACGGCCACGATACAGTCCAACATCACACTCCTGTAGAACCCCCCTTCTCAGAGGTTGGAGGGAGAAGAACCAGTCCACACAGATAGTCTTTTCTTGGTTTTACTTGAAAAGGATGAACATGACAATAAGCATACGTTCAGCCACCCCCGGGTGGGATGACGGCACATCTCTTGATAGTTGCATGGTGATACAGATTAGAGAGAGAGAGGTACAGCCCAGAGTCCACGACTTACTTCGGCCAGAGGCCCACTGGCAAACATCGTCAGTACTACAGCTTCTCACTATTCTCCGGAATCCCATCCTTGTCAGTCCTAGCTCGGTGGTTTCCCCCTCCCGGGGAAACTAGGGAATCTGAGTAACTCTACATAGTTCTAGGCCTGGTCCTGTCCTTCCCATGGACCAGCCTATGTTTTAGAATCAGTCTCCCTCCGGAGACTCTGCATACAGTCTTAGACTTCTCCTGTACTCTCCTGAACAGAACAGAACAGAACTCACCTCCACTCTCGGGCTCCCCCTATAAATCAGCTCTCCTGGGACACAGAGTCTCCCCAGGCCAGAGCTACATCTATCTCCAGGGCCGCATGGGGGCATCTAGTGGCCATTGGCCGTACTGCACCTACCTACAAAGGGACCAGCACTGCAATGGCCGCTATCTCCCTCCACACTCCGTGGCTGCCACTGACACCTTTGTCTGATCTTCTTCTGGGCTTGACATCTTCGGCCACCTTGATTGGTCAGGCCAGGGAGGACATAACTTCTGCGCATGTGCATGGGAGTCACTTCATCCCGGCAAGAAGACATGCCGATAATATACACTAAGCTGAACTTTCTAATTATGTGAAGATTCTCAACTCCCTTAGGGAAACAGCTCGATGGTATATCTCTTGTACATGAGAAAGCCTTCCAGCCAGCAACATTAACTGACAGAATTTGGAAGGATTTTGTTGCACTTTAAACAGAGAGAGACAGGCAATAGTGTATACAGGCAATAGAGTATACAGGCAATAGAGTATACAGGCAATAGTGTATACAGGCAATAGTGTATACAGGCAGTAGAGTATACAGGCAGTAGAGTATACAGGCAGTAGTGTATACAGGTAATAAAGTGTAGCGCTCACCCCCGAAGGAGCCGCTGAATAACCGGATATTTCTATCCCCCTGCACCAATGTACCGCCCAAAGCGTGGATCCACAGCACACCAACACATCTTTGAACAGTTTTATAGCAGATTTACTGACAAATCAGAGATGAACAACTATGATACAATAGTAATGACAGAAATCCCCAACAATAATGTGTATCAACAGGCTGAGGCACTCTGCGACCCAGTAACTGCAGCTATCTGCTGTCAGTACTGAGGTATGTGAGGCCAATTGTCTCTAAAGGCTTTCCCCTGAATGGGGTGTATGTCCCTTTAAGGTCTCCCTTTAACAATGTCCGAACCTCCCTATACTACTGGCCAGTAGTGGTGTCCTAAGCTAGCCGGCGTTGGGGCCCTTACTGTAGTGCAGATATGAACAGCAAACAGGTTGTCAACGTGGCCAAAGGCCTCTCACCAATCCTCAGGTCAGTTGGAAAGATATGAAGACTGCTGGCAGGAACTGGGCGTCCTCTCTCTCTCTTTCTCTCTCTCTCTCTCTTCAGTTCAGGCGACATAGAGGGAAGTCATCTGGGTCCCCCACAAAAGGTCCTCACCCATCCAGGATGTTTGCAGTCCTCTCAATTGGCTCCGTCTGGCTCCCTCTCTCTCTGCTGGGCTGGCTGGGTCACTCCGGCGGCTGGTTCAGCCATGCGACTAGGCCTCGGTTCAGGCGCTCGAACACAGTCTCTCTGGTTCAGCAGATGAACATCCGTCCTTCAGAGCGCTGCTGTACAGATTCTGTGTGTCCCAATCTGTCAGTGGGAATCACACAGCTCTGCTGCATGCAGTCCTAATTCACACAGTGCCGCACACAGGCCTGTCTC
This sequence comes from Nanorana parkeri, assembly GCF_000935625.1. Classification (NCBI taxonomy): domain Eukaryota; kingdom Metazoa; phylum Chordata; class Amphibia; order Anura; family Dicroglossidae; genus Nanorana; species Nanorana parkeri. The sequence continues at coordinate 129,534 of NW_017307249.1, forward strand.
CTCCAGATCGCCCAGTCAGACTGGGCACGCTCAGTCACTGCAGTACATAGCCCTCCTCCTTCCTCTCGCACAGCATTCTGGGAGTGGTAGTTCACAAGAGCTCTATTGGCAATCCCCACAAATCTCTGCTTCATTTCACACACAGTTAGGAACAAGAATCGCTGTGATAGCACATATATGTATATTATATAGGGGCTACAAAAGTATTCAGACAGTAGAGTATACAGGCAGTAGAGTATACAGGCAGTAGAGTATACAGGCAGTAGAGTATACAAGCAGTAGCCTGTGGTGTCTGTGGGATAGTGCAAAGGGTCACGTAAAGGGAAAGCGGACCAATAAAAAGCATAGACATGCACCAGCTGACCAATGACATCATGTAACCACTTTCAGAATCCGAATTCCAGGACACAATAATATGTGAAGCTCATTTAGTGTATATGCTAAGAGGAGAAAGGTTTGTTTTGTTTTCAACCTTGCGTGTGATTGGGTATTCGTTGCAAAGTAAGTTGTAACCACATTCACTAAGCTAAGGGGATGAGGGAGAATTCCCTTGCAGAGAAAACACAATCACATGCAAAGAAGAAGAAGAAAAAGAAGTATTTTTGTTTGCACGCGATTGTATGATGGAAGTCAGCGAAGCTTCACCTCATTCCCGCAGCTAAGGGTACACGACCTTGCAAAGTGAACAGCCGATTTGCCTTTAGAAACTCAGCCCCAGTGAGTCAGAGAATACATCATTGCTTGCTCATAATTTATTGTTAAGAAATACTCGATATATATTATTTATTGATCTTGTTAAAAATAAATAACAGTTTCAAACCGCCGACCTCGTTATGTAACATTAGAGTTATATAATGGGGGCAGGGTTCATGTTTTTAAACTGTTATGGGGTTTTTTTTCACGAGGATATGAATAATATATATTCCCCAGCAATAAAATATCAGCAGGTAATGATGTATTCACCGACACCATAAAAGTCCTCATAAAATAGACAAAAAAAGACAAATCCGGATCACAGTTACTCGCCATAGCGACCCAGGCGTCCGCTATGGGGCCTGGGGTACAGGAGAGCACAGTGGGGCCCGGCCAGATGCTGTGCGGACTGCCTGGGTCGCTATGGCAACTTATGCTGGTGACTGTCGCTGGCGGCTGAAGAAGAACACGCCGCTGTTCAGATCACTGACAGTAATCTGTGCAGCAGCGCGTTCCTCTCCACAGAGTCAATGAGAGCCGGCAGCGGCATTGGAGCAGGCAGGACCCGGCAGTGGAGGAGGAGGCGGGGCCCGTGGTCGGCAGCAGAGGAGGAGGAGGCGGGGCCTGGCGACGGAGGAGGAGGCGGGGCCCGGCGACGGAGGAGGAGGCGGGGCCCATCAGCGACGGTGGAGGAAAAGGAGGCGGACAGAGAAGCTATTTGCTTTTGACCCTCAAACTAGTAACAACCTGCCAGTTCAGTTGTCAATAAACACATTCTTTCTTTTTTAGCAGTCACCGGGATCTCAAGGCTACCTTTAGCGGCTCTTGAAGTGAAACCTTGACTAAGAAAACGAGTTCCCTCGTACAGCAGATTGTCCGGGGCTATCCTTTAATCACACTTGAGTCAATGGCAGTTTTTCAGCGCCAGAAAGAAAACTTATGGACAAGTTCACTCGAGTTACAAAGCAATGCCGTATTTCAAGGGCAAGTCACAAAACAGCAAATAAATTTGGTATGAAGGAATCTTGTCAGTGCATCCAAGTGGCAGTTTCATTGTGACAAGCTGCTGGTCTGCCGCCAAATGGAGGATGATAAAATGGATTCACCGTGAGACAGGATTGAGACGAGATAATGCAGCTGTGGCGGGAGGCTCCTATAAATCGCAAAGACACTTCCAAATGACGGCTTAAGAACTTGAGTAATAGAAAGGGAATCTTAAAAGTAGACCGGTCATTTGTGAAAAGTATTTTTACATATAACATACATATCTAGGCCAGAACCTATAACATACATATCTAGGCCAGAACCTATAATATACATATCTAGGCCAGAACCTATAACATACATATCTAGGCCAGAACCTATAATATACATATCTAGGCAAGATCCTATAACATACATATCTAGGCAAGATCCTATAACATACATATCTAGGCAAGAGCCTATAACATACATATCTAGGCAAGATCCTATAACATACATATCTAGGCAAGATCCTATAACATACATATCTAGGCAAGAGCCTATAACATACATATCTAGGCAAGAGCCTATAACATACATATCTAGGCAAGAGCCTATAACATACATATCTAGACAAGAGCCTATACCATACATATTTAGGCAAGGGCACAGAACACAGATGCTGATCTAATACCTACTCTTGTATCTCACAATGCAATGGAAAGAGCAAGCACATGTACATCTTTATGGGCTGAATTAGGGCAGGAAGGTTGAGGACCTGAGCAAATTGTGCAAGAATGTGCATACATTATTTTAGCTGGGGTAGGTGCGGGCTAATGGCATGGCACAGCATCTACAGAGCATCCATTATTCAACAGAGACCCTGAGAAGAATGGATGTACTTGACTATGAGGCTGAGCCTTTCAAAGGATGTGACCCTTGGGTTTGGCTCATTGCCAAGCCAAGTTTGGCTTAGCCTGACAAATATCAGAGACAAAAGGCAGTCCTTGTCCAAAGTGTAGTGCAAGATTGCTGGGCACATAAGTGGTCCGAGGCAGGCCAAATTTGGGCAGATTCAATACACCGACAGAAGGTCAGGGTTAGAGTAGATAGTAGGAAAACAGACTTGGTTCCAGACATTCAGCACATCCTATATAGCTGATGCCAGGTAAAGGTAAACTGTGGAACAGAACCAGAAGACCTAAACCCGAAGAGGAAGCGGGAGCAGCAGAACATTGAAGACTGAGTAGTAGGTTCAATAGATGTATCATATCCAGCCACATGGTTGCAACCTGCTGCCAAGCTGTCTCTACCTCTGTAAGCAGAAGGGAACAGCAAAGAGCCCAGAAGAATGATGTGGGATTAAAGGAATCAAGTTATTACTCTTTGTCCCAAAGTGGCAACTTGGACCTTCCTGGTGGAGGTCAGAGTACCTGCAGCTGTATTTTATTACAAGCATGGATCAAGTCACCATCATTAAGCCACTGACTCTTCAAACAAGTCACAGGTTGGTGGACCTAGAGCCTGAATGATCAGTTACTTTTATTGCTGAATCTACTGCCTGAGCTTCAGGTTGTCACCCTCTAGGGCATCAGCGATTGTCTAATAATTGCAATAAATGCTCAAAATTAGACCATTTATGCTCAGGATTTATGGTAGATCTGTTGAGATCTGATGAGGTCAGCAAAATGCCATCTGTGTAGGGATAGTGGGAGCCCCTCGTAATGGGCATAGCAGGTGGACAGACCTAGGGACTCAGCACAGGAATGGTAGGAACTCCTCGTAATGGGCATAGCAGGTGGACAGACCTAGGGACTCAGCACAGGAATGGTAGGGAACCCTCGTAATGGGCATAGCAGGTGTACAGACCCGGGAACTCAGTGCAGAAATGGTAGGAACCCCTCAAAATTAACACAGCAGAGCATGGAACTCAGTGTAGGGATGGTGGGAACCCTTAATAGTGGTCGCAGCAGGTGTGCAGACCCAGGAACTCAGTGTAGGGATGGTGGGAGCCTCTCATAATGGGTACAGCAAATGTGTAAGAATAGTGGGAGCCCCTCATGATGGACACCGCAGGTGTGCAGTTTCGGGAACTGAGCATAAAGATGGAAGGAGCCCCTCATAATGGGCACAGCAGGTCTGCAGACCTGGGAAACAGGTTTAACCATCCAAAATCCACCAAATACTTAAATACCAGTTTTAGGTGAACTGGGGCTTTAACATGAGGAAGATTACAGATAATAAACAAAGATATAACATGCCATGAAAACGTGACATTTTTGTGAGATGTCCTCTTGTAGTTATGTTTCCCATGCACCATGTACATCTTCCTTCCTGTCTAATATATGATCCTGTCCAATGGCAGTTTGTCGGCTGAGCTGGGATCGCGTTGGTGAGGCTGCGCAGGAAAACTGGGGTCATTTTTACAGCCAGAATTAGAAATCTTAATTACAATGTGATTTTAATTATCCCATTTCCAGAAGAGTGATATACGCAGCAGTCATTACACCTTACGGCTCAGTTCCCACCATCGTAGTCGCCGTTTCCTCCGGATTTGTAATTGTACACCAGACAATGCTTATCTACAGCTTGCTCTCAGCGGTTCTCAGAGGTTCTGATTGGTTCTGAGATTTTTAATTTTTTTCAATTTGTTTTATATCACGGAATATTCTTCAGACTTTAAATGCTGTTTGTTTACCCGCAGAGGATAGACTTTTCTATTGTTCCTGTTCTATTTGACTTGGACGGGAAGTGAGGTGACATCTCTTAAAAGGTGGTTAGGTCCAGAAAAGTTTTATTTATTTATTTGGAGTCCTAAATTAGAGAGCCTCCATGTTTCCAATGGACCCCCTACATCGGGGCTTGCTAAAGAACAAAGCGTGCTCTGGACAGTAGAAAATAACATATCCTGAAAGACAGAATCTTGCAGAGTGAAGAGCCGCTCCAGTCGGGGGTTTAAAGGAGAACTATGAGGGGGGTGCTTTTCACTCACCTCATAGTTCTAGCCGCCCTGTGACAATGAGACTGTCACAGGTCGGCTCAGTAGATCGGGAGGTGAGAGAACACATACCGGCGTTCGCTCACCTCTCGATCCTGTCACGGCTCTCTGCCGTGACAGGGGGAGGGGCTGAATTCCACCCTCCCCTGTCCGATCCTCCAGCGCTGACTGGCGGAATGGACGGGGGAGGGGGCGGGTACAGCTGGGTCTGCCTGTGGTTAGGCAGAGCCAGCTATCACTCACGCAGCTGGGCGGATCCAGACATAATTGTCGGGATCCGTTCCGGCTGCGGCGTCTCAGTATACCGTGAGCTGTAGCTCACGGTATACTGAGCTTTGGTTGACAGGAGGACACTAGTTTGTGTCCTCCCGTTACCCTTAGGAGAACTATGGGGAAAAGCCCTGACCCCATAGTTCTCCTTTAACATCTTTTCCTATTCTGTCTAAAACAAACATAGAATGTTTTGACTTTGGATACATTTTAAAGTGCATCTAAAGCCAAACTGTTTAATTCTGAATGGAGTGGTGAAGTTGAAGAGCCATGGACTGGTTCTGTGACCCAGCTGGGGAGATCTCTGTTAGTCCAGGTAAGTATTTTCAATGGAACAGAACGTCATGGGAAACCGGCAATTTTACAATGACGAGCAGAACAGTAATACAGGGTGTTGCTCAAACAAGTTCGATATATTGGCAGTTCGGTCGTAAAGGCCGCTAATCTACAAGAAGCCAAATCCAAACAGTATTGAAGTCAATGGTGATGGAATTTGGGTGGTCTGTACATGCCCATTGCTAAGTAACAGATTCCGGGAGGTGGTAATACCAGCAGGAAATCCCAGGGGGCCATCGTTGACTATATTAGCTCAATGACATCACCCGGGATTCCCGGAGGTAAATTTACATAGCCACAGACAGGAATCTGTCTTCTAGTATAGGGAGTGTGGCGTGTACAGAGCAATGGGTTAAAAAAAAATAGAAACTTTATTGCACCAAATTCAGTGCACTCAAAAAGTTTTAGCTTTTCGTAACAAATCTGTGATGTTTGGAATGAACACGAGCAGCAATCCTACTCAGGACACCTGTTTTACTTAAAAAAAAACTGTCTAGGTGTGGACCTTTACTTGAAGTGATTTCCCCCAGGACTCAAAGTGAAGGGAAATTGCCCCAATTCCCCAATGGACATGAAAAAGAAAACTAACAGGTGTTTTGACCTGTCAAATAATACATAAATAAATAAATAAAAAAAATTTTTTTTAAAAGCCAAGGCTTGTGTGGAAATGATGTATCGTATATCAGTGTTTCTCAACCATGGCTCTCTGGAATCCTAGGGTTCCTCTGGAGTTTGCCAGGGATTTCTTAATCAATAGGAAATGTGTGCCACTCCAAAAGATAACTACTGACAATGATCTTTTTAGCTATCTATAAGGTGGACATTCTTCCCATTAACCACCAGTCTAAGAAGGCCCTTTTCCATTGACTAGCAATACACCTATATAAGAAGGCCTTTCTCCACCGACCACCTATACACCTATATAGGAATGCCCTTTTCCATTGACGACCTATACACCTACAGTATATAGGATGGGACTTCTCTGCTGACACCTCTACACCTATATTGAAAGGCCCTTCTACAATAAAAACCTATACATCTATATAAGAATACCCTTCTCCATTAACCTTCTATAGATCTACATAAAAAGACACTTAGCAACTTGCCACCCATACATCTGTATAGGAAGGCTTTTCTCCATTGACCACCTGTACACCTATATAGTAAGCCCCTTCTCCATTGACCACCTATACACCTACATAGGAAGCCCCTTCTCCATTGACCACCTATACACCAATAGAGTAAGCCCTTTCTCCATTGACCACCTATACACCTATAAAGGAAGCCCCTTCTCCATTGACCACCTATATAGGAAGCCCCTTCTCCATAGACCACCTGATACACCTATATAGGAAGCCCCTTCTCCATTGACCACCTGATACACCTATATAGGAAGCCCTAAATTTCTCCATTGACCACCTGTACACCTATATAGCAAGCCCTTTCTCCATTTACCACCTATTCACCTATATAGGAAGACCCTTCCCCATTGACCACCTATATAGGGAGGCCCTTCCCCATTGACCACCTATATAGGAAGGCCTTTCTCCATTGGCCACCAATGTTAGGGGGCATTTCTTCACTGACTGCCGTGTCAGGGAATACTAAATCTATTTTCTGGCCATTATTAATATTTATTTGTTACATTTTATTTTATTAAAGGATATCACTGAAAATAATCTTGCGATATAGAGCAGCCCTGAGTGTCAAATATGCTAAGTGCGTCAAATTGCTTATGTTTAATTTATTTTTATATCTATAACTATAAATGATGCCGATGTGCTGTGAGTTGTAGATAAAGTAATTATCACCATAGGTTCCCTGAGACCTGCCCCTTTATTTCAAGGGTTCCTCTATGTTAAAAAGGTTGTTCTATATAGTTTTTTTTCAGTGGAATGTTCCTTTAAGTTGAGATATTTTTTTTCTTTCCGTATAAGCTCAGTTAATCGCCTTCAAAAGCCGGGTGGCCATTCTGGTTGAGTGAATTCCTTCTATCTATAGCGCGTTTCAGGTTGAGCCGGTGGACAGCGGGCGATCGCCTCGTCTCTGATGATAGTGACCTCACAAACTAAGAAATCTCTCAGCGGGTGCTAGCGAGGTCTCGCTTGCTGCTATTACAGTCTCATTATGGCGGGTCAGAGCCGTGCAAACGCTAAAAAGCAGAGACGATAGAAAGGACCGTGATTGAATCAGCGGCGGAGTGTCTGCGGCAAATGAATACGCTTCGCCGCTGCTCAATCCTTGGCCCGGAGAATGAATGTAAATATAATTCTGATTAAAGATCCAGATATGAGCCTTGCTGCGGAGAAAACGGGCTTCTCTCTGATAACGTTAATGACATATGGATTGTTACGCAGCACAGGGACTCCATTTATGAGGTGATGGCTTTTTATCTGCGATGTCGGGAAGAGATATTGAAATGAGGAGATTCTCGAGAACTGTCTCTGCATTTTACGTGAATCCTAATAACCGGATTGAAGGATAGAGTTATGTATTCATTTCACAGACCTGATTTTCATGTACGGAGGACCAGGGACGGTTCTATCATCTCACGTGTGATTAATTAGGGGCCCAAAAAATACTCTAGGGCCTATTTAAAAAAAAAAAATTGCACAGCTCTTCATTCTGGGAAACTGCATGCCCATTGGTTCTGTGCGAGTTAACCAGCTGTTATAGGAATGGGGAAAAATGTAATGCTCTTTGGTTTATTTTGTCACAGTTCAGCTGCAGAGTTGCAGATGGGCTGTCACTTGTAGTTCCACAAGTATATGCAGACCTCTTGCCCCTGGTTCTGCAGGCATGCAGTTGCTTGTAGTCCTCCAGGCATGTGCTCTGTTCCTGACTTGCTCTTGCACGAGTCTGGCAGCTTTAGGCATCGGCCGACCTCTCCTGCTGATTTTTATGCAGCTTCTCGGCCAATCAGTGAGGTCAGCTGGTGGCCAATCCTGTGGTTCCTCCCTCTCGCTTACTCCATTTAAAACCCAGCGCAGTTCATGGCTCACGGCCCGCACAAAGCTTCCCTAAGCTAGATGCCAAGCCCACTGTCTGCTGTTGAAGCTGAATTCCTTGACATTTATCCATGTGCGGACCTTTGGCCTGTCCCTGGAAATCTAAATCTTCTTGTGTCCCTATCCTTTGGCTTGTCCCTGTTATACAAGTCTTCAGCCTGTCCCTATCCTTTGGCTTGTCCCGGGAAATCAAAATCTTCGTGTGTCCCTATCCTTTGGCTTGTCCCTGTTATACAAGTCTTCAGCCTGTCCCTATCCTTTGGCTTGTCCCTGGAAATCCAAATCTTCTTGTGTCCCTATCCTTTGGCTTGTCCCTGTTATACAAGTCTTCAGCCTGTCCCTATCCTTTGGCTTGTCCCTGTTATACAAGTCTTCAGCCTGTCCCTATCCTTTGGCTTGTCCCTGTTATACAAGTCTTCAGCCTGTCCCTATCCTTTGGCTTGTCCCTGTTATACATGTCTTCAGCCTGTCCCTATCCTTTGGCTTATCCCTGTTATACAAGTCTTCAGTCTGTCCCTATTCTTTGGCTTGTCCTGGGAAATCCTTGGCTTTATCATGTCCCTGACTTTTGATTTGTCTCTGGAACTCTGACCTTCTCAACCATCGTCGGCTGTTAGCTGAGGTGGGTGAACCCGGGGGTTGCAACCTGGGGTCAGCCCGCAGCATAACCTCTCCACCATCAGGAGCTCTGGGGAAGACTGCTGGCCCTTAGACCCTGAGGGATCCCACTCTGCCTAGTCCTTGAACTTCCAGCTGAGCCTGACTTCCACTTGCCTCATTCAGCTCCACAGCTCATATCCCTGCATGAAGTCCAGCTCTGGGGATTGTCAGCTTATGCTGCTTGCACTCTTCGATCTAGGTGCCCCCTGTAAGTGTAACCAAGGTCCACATCCTTCATTCCGGGTCGCATTAAACTCCAGGATCATGATGGCTTTCAATGCACAGGACCCTTCCTTCATGCAAAGGAAAACTGCTGCTATATCATAGTAAATACAATCTTCTCCGTGATCAATGATGTCACTAACTCCTCCAGAAAAACTTTATTCCATGCCCCAGGGGAGAAAATAACCCGCTGTGTCAAGTCATATGCTCTTTTGCAAACAGAACTACATTTCCCATGAGTCAATGAGAAATGTAGGAAGTGTGCGCCGTATTTGGGGGTCGAGCTGAGTGGTAAGAGGCGTGTGAGTGGGTGGAGCTGCCAGTCACATGAAATGGGCGGATCACAACCATGTCCATTGGCCGCTCCACCCAACCCTGAGGAGGAGTCATGAGTTCATAAATGGCGCTCCTCCTTCTCAGAACCTCAATGAGATGGAAACATGACCGGGACCCAGGACTCCTAGAGGCATTATGGGATTTGTAGCTTTACCACAGCTGGAGGGACAGAGTTTGCCTACCCGTGCCCTACACCATGGGCAGGCAACCTCAGAACTCCAACATTGGTGGAACTACTAAGTCCCATAAGGCATTGCAAGACTGTGACAGACACAGGCCTCTAGATAGACAAAGCCAGCTGTCAATCACGCAGCTGGGTGGATCTCGACAGTAATGTCGGGATCCGTCCCGGCTGCAGCTGTCTCAGTATAACGCGAGCTGTAGCTCGCGGTATACTGAGCTTTGGGTGACGGGAGAACGCTAGTTTGTGTCCTCCCGTGTCACGCCCTGGTCCCAGCGGATATGTAACAGGATCTCAGCGACGGAGTTATTAGGAGGAGTTGGGCTCTGGACTGAGTAGTATGGCGGTAATTCAGGCTTGAACCTCTGGCGTCACTCACAACTAACGGCGAGTTAGAGGTTCTTGCACCATATACCGTTATGTGACTCAGCGGAGCAGTAGTGGCTATTACTTCATAGACCACTGTTAATTGAGGACAAATGAATCATATAATTTAGGGAGAGTATTGGGCAGGTAGTGTCTAAACAACTATGTACTCCAACCGAAAATAAAGTCAATGGTAACCCCAATACTGATCAGTGTAAGTAGTTCACTGAATCCCGTGACCCTCAGGAGAACTATGGGGAAAAGCACTTACCCCGTAGTTCTCCTTTAACAATGCGCTAATCATTAATATAAATTGCTTTTCATTAACGTTAGCCCTGTGCGAAAATTAGAATGCAGCGAACGTTTAAATAATAAAGAATTAATCCCGCTGCCGATCCAACATAATGAATTCATTCTGTGATTCCCGAAGTGATTTATGGAAATGTATACGCAATTTGTTTCCCTTTTAATTCCACAATAATAGAGAAATCTTATTTTAACAAGCGGTGTTCTAGCTCGAGGTGAATTCTAAAAAATATATATATTTATTTATTTTTGTGCCGCGGAATAATAAAAGTCGGAGAATTAACCATCAGGCTCGGCGCATCAGTAATGAGAGCCAATTAAAACCGGGGGGGCCGCCAAGTGGAGGCCGGGCCCGTGTGGTGGAGGCAGGTGGATGGCGGCGGAGGCTTCATCTCCAACCATCTTATGTCACAAGCAAAACGATATTCTGTCCGCTTTGTGAGTTGAATTGAAGTCTGGCGGCGGTAACAAGTTTTTTTTCTACCTGTGGGGGTTGGCGATCCCTCAGATGGTTTAAAGAGAAGCTTTCAGGCCGAGGGATTTGTTAGCGTTAAAGGGGGGGGGGGGCTTTTCACTCACCTCATGGTTCTAGCCGACCTGTGACAATGAGACTGTCACAGGTCGGATCAGTAGATCGGGAGGTGAGCGAACAAATACCGGCGTTCGCTCACCTCTCGATCCTGTCAC
>NW_017307249.1:141640-152238 GCF_000935625.1 Nanorana parkeri
AACGCCACGCTGACTGATATCGAGAAATGGATCCAGGCTCAAAGTGGACTGCGGCAGTGGACTGCGGGAGTGGACTGCGGGAGTGGACTGCGGGAGTGAAGGACCTGCGCCAACTTGAGAAGCTTTTTAGCAAAAATTAAAGGAAGTTAATATTTGGGTCAAAAAGTGGCTAATTGCAGCTCACTAGTTGCTGCTGAGGATGTAAAAGACGGATAAAGAGATAACATTGGATTGACATGAAGATTTTTTTTTTTTTTTCCAGAAAGTACCCTGCGCCTAAGGCTTAGATTTCTTCATGATATATTTTATCTTATATCTTCATTATGTCTTCAGTATCATTATTTTCATTTAGGTGTTGCCGATTCCTGTAGCGGAATGACGATGATCCTCAACGCGTTTCACAGATCGTAGATCTGCTTCATCAGGAAATATAGGCAGAGCGCTGCGGGAGGAGAGCGATGTGAGCGGCCGGCGTCTCTCCTCCCGCACCACTCAGCTTCCTGTCACAGTGCGGCAGAGCGGTGTGGGGGCGGAGACAGTGCAGCGCTGTCACAGGAGGCTGAGCTCTCCTCCCGCACTGCTGGCTCAGCCTCCTGTGACAGGTGTCAGAGAGGAGAGCAGGTACAAGCAGTCGGTGATCACTGAGTGTTTGTAGATAATTGAGGACAGAGTATGGTTACTATATCCTCAGTTATGAATGAATGGGAAGTGATCTACATCACCTCCTACATCACTTCCTGTTCATTCATAGTTGTAGTTATAGTAAACACACTCTGTCCTCATTTTATGAATGAACAGGAACACTCAGTATAGAGAATTCCAGGTAAATTGATAACAGGGGATACAGAAAAAGAGATTGAGGACTTTGTGTGTCTCTGAGGACTCTGTGTTCCCAATCTCTTTTTCTATTTTAAAAGGGAAATATCAGAGATCTGTTTAGACCCCTAATATTTCCCGAAGCCCCTAAAAGTAAAGTAAAAAAATAAAATATGTAATAAAAATGTAATTAATAAATACAAATAAATATAAAAAATGAAAACGTTTATAAAAAGATAAATACAAATAAAAAAACATTTTTTTGGTTTCCGTCTGACTTTTTTTTTTATTTCGGTTTCGTTTCGGTTTACCTCTAATATATATATATATACACTGAGTGGCCAGATTATTATGACCCCCCCATCAGTACTTCGTTGGGCCGCCTCGTGACTCCACGAGATGATGAAAGGTGATGCGAGGAATCTGACACGGCACTGTGGCCCTTCTGTTGTCTATAGCAGATCTGTTCTTCGTGTACAGTAATCAACAAGGGTGTTTAAGGAGTTGTAAAGCCCCAGCGTATCCCCTCCTGTTATAACATCAGCATTGTACTAGGAATACATAATAGAGTTGTATCCCATAACACAATTGTCAGGTCCAGTGGACATGATGTTACGCGTTATTGTAAATATGTTGCTAATCAGTGTGATTGGGGGTAGTAGGCACTTGACTTAACCTTCCAGCAGAGGTGGCACGATGAGGGAATCACAAGGGTTAACTCAATCAGCGAGAGATGACTCAAATGCTGCAAGGTGTAAATGAGATTTACATAACACAATTAGCATCTTAGTGTGGTGTGGGGATTCCTTTTGGAATGGACCATTCTCTCACACCTCTGCTAGCCAGGGAGGCACCAAGAATGGAGACCCTCTCACAAACAAAAGAAGCACAAACCCAGCCTCCTCCTTAAAGCTCATATATAAAAGATTACCTATGGATCCAGGGATTAACACCTGGGGTCATAGTATATATATATTTCAGGTACCCTCGTTATTCCCAGTAGAATGACACCAGACAAGGCTGGGGTATCATAAATACTGGGGGGTCTCAGCCTACCCATGTGAGATGTCTATGGAAAGCGGCAATTTTGCTCTGTATAAATCTAGAGATACCATATCTGTGTCAGACTCATACCCAGAAATATTACCTTTTCTGTCACATACGGGTTCTGTCTGATGAAAATCTCCTCTACCAGGTGTGAAATAGGTGGGGGCTTCAGGTCTTTATCTCTTATCCACACCTGCTTCCCCACACCGTTCCTCCCAGAGGCTGGACTGCAACCTGAGCTGGGACCCACATACACTATATTACATACACTATCTTACCAAAAGTATTGGGACGCCCCTCCAAATCACTGGATTCAGGTGTTCCGTGACATTTCCCGGCTACTAAATATTCCGCGGTCACCTGTTACTGGGATTATAACAAAGTGGAAGCAACTGGGAACAACAGCAACTCAGCCAGGAAGTGGTAGGCCACGTAACATGACAGTGCGGGGTCAGCGCATGCTGAAGCACATAGTGCGCAGAATTCGCCAACTGTCTGCAGAGTCAATAGCTACAGACCTCCAAACTACACTTTTGGCAGTATAGTGTATGTTGCAAGTGTAACCAAGGTGTGCTTACTTGGGGCCAAATTCTAATTTTGTAGTAAGTTGCCATTTCCCTTGCCGGCAGCCCCCTGGGATAGAATCGAGTGCTTCTGTAAGTCGGATTTCTATCAATTTTTTCCTTTTTATTTTTGATCGGTTTGCTTTGTGTAACTGTCTTCTGTAACATCTGATTGTAAATATCTGCACTGTGAATGCTTTTCCTTCATAATAAATCATTAATTGATTAAGTTCCTGCCTTTGTCTGGTATAAGAACCATATATGTTCCTGAGGAGGTTCTTGTAATAATTCTAGGCCTTATACACGTTTGGCTAAATGTAAGTTTTGGGGTCTGTGTAAGTTGTTCTGGGTGTTATATACTGTATTAGGAATTGAGTGTTTAACCAGGTTTGGTTTGGTGGCAGCTATCTGTAGATTAGACGGAGTGGGTGGTGTGAAAGTGGGACCTTTAATTATTATTTCTCAACCCTCTTACCACTGCAATAAGTCACGTGGCCGCTTGGAGTAGTGCGCGTGCATGACAACGATCAATTCCCTTATTATGTAGTGAGCGCCGCCTTCCGTCTGCCCATCACTTCCCACAACTTCCTGGATTCCCAGTGTGCTTTGCGTCTCTTTCCCCGCTGCTTGATGGGATGCAATCCCCATTTTTCAAGACTACCTACCCCATCATGCATTGCTTCCAGCAAGCAATAATAATGTTACATTGTTTAGATCTTAGGTTCGCAACTGGTGGGTCGTGACCCAAAAGTGGGTCGCGATCCTGTGTTCAGTGGGTCGCCGCTTGCCTTCCACTTTTCAAGGTGAGATTCTCCTCTGCCTCCCCCAAGCTTAACACTGTCAGTTCTGGTGCTGAGCAGCCATTAAAAATATGCTGCCCAAGTGTCAGCTTGAGGTGGGCTGGGGTTATGGCCGTGAGGGAGCTCCATTCATACGTGCATTCTCTACAGCACCCTTGCGTGTCCTGTAGAGGTGCCTGGACCGGCATGATGTCACATTTTGGCTCCTGGCACCTCTACAGGTGATGCACATAGGGATGGCGCTCCGTCACAGCGCATTCTAGTGTGGGAGTGCATTGCCATTAATTTGAATGGCATCCCAAATGCATCTCCCACCCACAGTTCTATCGCCCATCGGAACGCGAGGTGCCACATGCCGTGCATTCCATTGCAGTTCAACTTGGGTCGCGACTTAATGACCAAGGACAAATGTGTGTCCTGAGGTTACACCGGTTGAGAACCACTGGTTTAGATGTTGAGTTGTAATTCGGACGGCAGGCTCTGTGAGTGGTGACACCAGGAAGTGCATATTCACAGGGCTGAGTGAAATGCTGTCACTGCATTGAGGAAGTCCATCCTATGGGCATCTTCAGTCTACAGACTTCTAGATGGATATGAATATTTATCACGTACCTGGCTGGAAACTGGTTGGATGAGGAGGCTCCCCTTGCACCTTGTGTCCCCCAAACTCTGAGGATGGAAACAGAGCCTGAGAAACAGCCAGTAGCACGGGTGACAGTGGATGGGGCAACACCGTGCCAGGCAGAAGTCCAGGATCTGGATCGGGTAGAGCAGAGCCGAGGTCACACCGGGCGGACATCGGGGTGCCAGAGCAGTAGGCAGGATCGAGGTCAGACAAGCCAGGGGTCACACCAGTCGGGCAGCGAAGTACAAGGGATGGGGCAGAGGCAAGGTCCAGTAACAATTCCAAGGTCAGAAGGCAGGCAGCCATCAGGAGCAAGCAGGTTCAATCCGGGTCCAGATACAGGAGCAGTTAGCCCTTGTTCACACCTGAACGTTTTGTAGCGCGTTCTACGCTCGACGAACGCTCTACAAAACGCTCAAAAATATAAATCCCATTGTATTCAATGGGTCTGGTTCACACCTGGGCGTATTTCCGCCCGTCCCTAACGCGCTACAAAACGGCCCACGCCTGAAAAGGTACAGGTACTACTTTGGGCCGTTTTGTTGCGCGTTTCCATTGGGATACAGCCAAGTAGCCTTCAGAAACGCTCGTTTGTCGCGCGACTTTTTTACTGTGAATCGCGACAGACGTGCATATGCAATACGCCTAGGTGTGAATGAGACTTAATAGGCAGAGCAATCAAGGTCACAGGGAACAGCTGAAAGACCATCCAGCAACCAAGCCCAGGCTGTGTATGCTTTAAATAGGAAGATCAATTCAGAGGTACTGAATCACTTCGTGTGTGCCAGATTAGCGCGCCTGTGCGCTTACGTCCTGATGCGCACGCATGTGCCCGTTTTCCTATGGTAAGAAAAACGGGACCACGCACATGCGCAGTAGACCTGGTTATCTTACAATATTAGGAGTGAGATAGAACTTATGGAAATTCCATATAGACATACAGATTTATCTCTAGTTTCTGACCACGCATACTCTTGAGGGCCTGTTCACACGACGTACGTTTTCTGTGCTGTCCTGATCCGTACGCTCCTGCACTAAAAATGCATCCCAATGTATCCTTATGTGTTTTATGGGCTACAGTCCTCACGTGCGCAGTCCGTTCAGGTTACAACATAAAAAATACTGCACGTCACATTTTGTACGGTCAGGAAACGGAGCGAAAACGCAAAACGCGTAAAAAACGCACTGCACTGCAGCTAACATACTGACAGCCCCACTCCAGCAAATAAGAAAATGTTTAAAAAAAAAACAAAAAACTGGAACGCATCAAAAACGCGGCCAAAACGCACTGCGTCAGTAGCACCGCGTCTGCAGATCCGCACCTGATATCATGTGAACAGGTCCTCAATATCAACCAGTTGTGACTATTCAGTCATCAGAAATAGATTGTATACGAGATGACTGTATGAGCATTAACGTAGTAGATGTACAGACAGCAGCGTCCTGGTTCCACACCAAAGTGTCCTACATCCAGCAGCGCAGCAACTGCAAATGTGCTGCCAATGCGCCGAGTCACAAGGGGACATCCTGTGGTGACAGATCGGCGAGAGAAAAGAAAATGCCGGTTGTTTGCTCTAAACAAGGCGGTAAGGAAATAATGACTGCGGTTTATTGGAGGACGGAGTCTTGCCAAACACGTTTCATACACAGGGCTCAGTGTGAATTCACACGTGTGAATGTTCAGAGAAAAACCCAGCTACGGCTCTATGCGTACCGCTCGACTTATGTACCGAAACAATGTATCACAACAGAAACTGGAAACAAAAACCCCCAAAAAAAGCACAAAAAACACCTAAAAATAGTGATAATCACCAGCAGCGGAACACAATTCACATAAAGCGCCACATAAAAAAGAAACAATTCATAAATAAATCGCTCTGTGCCACAAATAATATAGAAGCACATGAAACAAATGTCCATATGTTAATGTATCCAGTGGTGAATAACAGGCAGAGTTATTCACAAGAGGGGGAGGAGTTTGGACAATCTAGGCCAAAATAGCTGATTTGAAAAAATTCTCCAATTCAGCTCCTTTTCCGGTTCAGCTATGCTGTCCTAGATCAGTGGTGGCGACCTTGGCACTCCAGCTGTGCCAAAACTACAAATCTCAACATGCATTTGCCTCTGGGAGTTATGTCCGTGGCTGTCAGAGCCTTGCAATGCCTCATGGGACTTGTCGTTCCAAAACAGCTGGAGTGCCAAGGTTCGCCACCACTGTCCTAGAGTGTTCGCTTCTCCTGCCTTTTCCTGCATTCACCCCCTGTGAATCTCCGTTCACACAACACCTCTGTGGATGAATGCAGCACACATAATGGCCACTAGATGGAGCCGAGGAGCACAGCAATTTCCAAAAGTTCCTCGCCTCCATCTGGTGTCCATAATGAACTGGGAATCTGAAACTAAGGGGGTTATTCATGAAGGAGCCGAAGGAAATCACAGGGCCCCATAGCAAAATTTTGTATGGGGCCCCTTGATTGCTAGTTATGCCACTTGCAGAGCCCACCATAGACTCTCTATGGTGGGCTCTGCAAGGTCTCAGTTGGGGTGCACGCCTCTTACCTGTCAGCGTTGTCCACCTGCGTGGTCGCCG
The DNA here is from genome assembly GCF_000935625.1 of Nanorana parkeri. Lineage (NCBI taxonomy): Eukaryota > Metazoa > Chordata > Amphibia > Anura > Dicroglossidae > Nanorana > Nanorana parkeri. The sequence goes on from NW_017307249.1 coordinate 148,082, forward strand.
GCACCGGGCCCCTGCCTCCTCTTCCGTCCCCGGGCCCCGCCTCCTTCTATCGACTGGCCCCGCCTGCTCTTACATCACCGGCCCCACCTGCTCTTACATCGTTGGCCAGTGATGTGAGAGGAGGCGGGCTTGCTGTTAGGCGCGCCCCGCCTCCTTCTTTACTGAAAACGCCGGTGTAACCGGCCTATTCTGCCGCATCTGCTGGCTGTCACTGACACAGCTTCGCAGCGGCTGTGAGGGGGAACGTTCTCCTTCACAGCTGCTGCTGAGCTATGTCAGTGACAGCCAGCACCCGAGACGCCATAGCGACCCAGGCGGCCCACACGGCATCAGAGGGATGCCTGGTCGGGCCCCCCTGTGCTCGGGCCCCATAGCGGCCGCCTGGGTCGCTATGGCGATTGTTACGCCACTGGATCCAGTAATAGCTTCGGGCTAATCCTTCGGCTCTCTACGGCTGCCCGGAGCCCTTCAGCTCAGTCGAACCGAAGGGCTGCTGTACGGGCTATTCACTATAACGCGTACAGCAGCAGAAGGCAGTCGAGCCGAAGGCACATGCTTCAGCTCGACTGAGCCGAAGTGACAGCCGAAGTGGGGCAAACGGCCTGCCGAAGGCCCCACAAATGACAGCTGGGCGGAGCCAGCCATGATTTTATGGTTTGCTCTGCCCAGTTGTAATGACAGATTAGCGTCCACAAATGACCTCTGGACGCTGAACTGCCATTAAACAATAACAAGGGAGGGGGTGGAATAGGCTTCCCAGAAGAGATGAGTTTTCAGGGACCGCCTGTAAGGCCCCATTCACGCTTGGCGATTCGCAAATCGCGCGTTTGTTGCGCGATTTGCATTTTGCGCGATATCGCACCATTTGTCGCGTGATATCGTGCAAATGCTTGCATTGAGCATGCTTGAATCGCGGCTAAATCCGCTCCAAAAAGGGTCCTGCTGTAGCGACGCACGACCCGCGACAGCAGGACCCTTTGCCCCATTGAGAAGCATTGAAGAGCGATATCGCGGGAATTACCGCGCGATAAATCGCTAAGTGTGAACGGGGCCTAAGCGGGGTTAGGGTGTGGCGGCTTCACAGAGGGTCTCACTTTATTGCCTCGTTTATTGTTTATTGGCGGAGAGGCGGTAGTAGAACAGAATATTTACAATAGTGGTGAAAGCAGTTCTCCTTCAGGCATGGAGGGCACAGCTACACAGTACAGATACATCCGTTACCAGCTGTAGTTGGGTTAGTTAGCACTGTAGGCACTTCCCACTGACTGGCACAAGTATAATACCCAAGCACACAATGCGTATCTGCAGAGGCTGTTATTTACAACGCGTTACCCGGAAGCAGCGGTATTCGTTCAGCGGAGGGATCTATGGGTCTGATACACTTCCCGCACTCACAGCGGCGATACTGATTCGGCCACAGGCAACTGGGAGTCCTTCAGCCGACTTGGATTTAGGGTTGCCACCTTTTCTTAAAGCGAAACCTGAACAGCGACACGCGGACATATTTTTTGGGGAGAATGAGTCGTGGCTTATTCATATGTAATGTAACCACCCATTAATATGTAAATAACACAGTTGAGACTATTTTCAGTGGGGGGTGGGGGGGCAGTAGCCCCTATCTTAATATTGGTTGCCCCTGTCTGCCTGACATCTTGTGTCCAGGTTCCTGGTGCCATGAAACCCGGACACAGCATTCAAAACCCGAACTGCCCGGGTGAATCCTGGACAGGTGGCAACCCTAGTTGGATTCCCGATGCAGGACTCCGGAGGAACCCTGATCTATCCCTCACAGGCCGGAACACACTCCCTGAATCTCCTAACTTTCCCTCACAGGCTGGGTATCTGTCCCTGTCTACGTTCACACGTGTTCTGCCCAAAACGTGGATGGGCTTTCCTTATCTATCAAAACCAACCCAAAATGGCCGACCAAATCTCCTGAGATTTCGTGTCCTATCAGGACACCAGACTTCTCCAAAATGGTGCTGTCTAACATCGGTAGTTTGAGCCAAACATTCAAAACATATTTCCACATCAACATAGCAATTCGGCTGAAAAGTGAGTATATACAATTGCTAACCCACTTCATCTTGCTGGCGGCTGCCCTGGCACTGACAACTGCCTACACGCCTAAAGGCAGAAAGAGTGGGAAATAGCCAGATACATTGGGGAAGGGAGTCACAGAGGATGGGAGAAGCTCTGCAGAAGTCCTGAAGGTGAACATGAGAGGAGGTGAAGAGGGAGCTAGAGAGCAGCGAAGAGGATGGTTAGGGTGATATCTTGAGATGAGGTTGGACATATAGCCAGGTGCAGAGTTTTGGATGACTACCCTAAACATGACCTTCAGGTGGTTTGGACTTATTTTTTTCAGGTTTAGCATAATTTGATTTAGGTGTGCCTGAAGACTAGTGATGAGCCCGGGCTTGGTATGAACCCAGTTCACCTGAGTTCCCTGAAGCCCTCTCAGAACTGTGACTGTCACCCCCCTTCCTGCCCCAATCAGTGGTGGCAGTGGCATTCCCTGCCCCCTTGTGACGTATAGCTGGGGGGCATTGACTGGGCCTTTCACAATGTGATTGGGTCAGGAGGGGGTAGGTGACAGGAAATGTTTTAAGTGGGCTTGGGTGAACTCAGGTCTTCAGTAGTGATGAGCTGGAGCTTGGTGGGAACACCAAGCTCCAGCTCATTACTACTGAAGACTTGGAAATTGACTAATCTAAAAAGGTGGACTTTATTATCAGTGGAGGTTCTAGCACATTGGTGCTTCTCAATGGGAATGAGCACTCAATCTCAATGAATCTCTGAAGAGGAATCACAGATGAAGGCACCTGGATCTATTTTTATTATATACTTTCAGTTTTAAATTCAGTCTCTGAACAGCCTTTTATCGCTTAGACCAACTTTGGTCCTCCAGCTGTGATGACACTACAACTTCCACCCTGCTGCCCCTAGGAGTCATCATGCCTGTGGCTGTCAGAATCACGCAGTGCCTCACGGGGTTTCTAGTTCATCACTGCTGGAGGGCCAACGTTTAGCTACTCCTGGCGTAGGGGGAAGGCCCATCCTTCAGTGCTGAGGGATGACGGTTCCTGAGTCCAGGGGCTTCTTCTTTCATCTGCTTTTAGGATCACTTTCAGGGCCCCTTCACACTTGCATGGTTTGTTCTGTTAAAGGAGAACTATGGGGTTAGGGCTTTTCCCCATAGTTCTCCTCAGGGTCACGGGAGGACACAAACTAGTGTCCTCCAGTTACCCAAAGCTACAGCTCGCGGCTTACTGAGACGCCGCAGCTGGCACAGATGCCGGCATTACTGTCAGATCCGCCCAGCTGCGTTATTGACAGCTGGCTCTGCCTATCTAGAGGCAGAGCCAGCTGTGCCCGCCCCCTCCCCCGTCCATTCTGCCAGTCAGCCCTGGAGGATCGGAGCGGGGAGGGGGGGGGGAATCCCTGCAGGGAGCCGTGAGTGACATTCATGGCTCTCTGCAGGGACAGGATCGAGAAGTGAGCGGGCGACGGTATATGTTCTCTCACCTCCCGATCTACTGAGCCGACCTGTGACAGTCTCATTGTCACAGGTCGGCTAGAACTATGAGGCTGAGTGATTTTCACTCACCTCATAGTTCTCCTTTTAAGGCATCTATATCACCTGACACCAGACAGGAAGTGAAGAGAAATCTCACGTCTGGGACTTATAGGGTTGCATACGATTACACCATAAATTCCATATCAGACCCTCATCAAGGACAAGAGTCTGGTATGGATTTGGGGGGGAGGGGAACCCCGTCACCTTTTATTTTAAAAAAAGGAAGTGCCCAGGAAATGTAATTTAGTGGCAAATGTTGCTTTTGATGCAGTACACAGTACAGGTACACCACCTCATGTGCAGGTTTAAAAGGAGAACTATGGGGTTAAGTCTTTTCCCCATAGTTCTCCTTAGGGTGACGGGAGGCCACAAACTAGCATCCTCCCGTCACCCTAAGCTCAGTATACAGCAAGCTGTAGCTCACTATATACTGAGACGCCGCAGCTGAAGCGGATCCCGACAATTATGCCGGGATCCGCCCAGCTGCGTGACTGACAGCTGGCTCTGCCTATCTAGAGGCAGAGCCAGCTGTACCCGCCCCCTCCCCGTCCGTTCCGCCAGTCAGTGCTGGCGGATC
>NW_017307249.1:153172-154305 GCF_000935625.1 Nanorana parkeri
CGCTGGAGGATCGGAGCGAAGAGGGGGGAATCCAGTCCCTCCCCTGTCACGGCAGAGAGCTGTGACAGGATCGAGAAGTGAGCGAACGCTGGTATATGTTCGCTCACCTCCCGATCTACTGAGCCGACCTGTGACAGTCTCATTGTCACAGGTCGGCTAAAACTATGAGGTGAGTGAAAAGCACTCGCCTCATAGTTCTCCTTTAAGGCACTCCCAAGCACATCATTAAAAGGAATTGTATATTTTGAATGTTGCCCTTTAAGTCCTCTTGAAAACTCTCTCCCCATTGAATTATATTTTTGTCGTGCCCCCATGGCAGTGTCCAGGTACCCGTGCCCTTTTTCCCAAAAACATGCAAAATGGCCATGCAGAAGGCAGAAAAAGATAACAAGATTCAGCTCCCCTAGGCTTCAATAGGGTTCGGGTTTGCAAGTTTTTTTCAATTGCCCAGCGAATGTCCAGTCATCAGAACTTTGCTCGGTTGGCTTATCACTGGCGACATTCGACACCCACCAATAAAACTTCATTAAAAACGTATTTATTTTTATTTATTGCAATACAAAACAGCATTTTGTGTCCCCTAAAAGCATCGCCGCGCGGGTCTTGCGGTACGACAGGTGCTCTTTTCTTGAAGCCAACAAAAGAGCAAAGCAAATGTCGGTTGGCTTAATGTGTTTATAATCAGAACTTCCACAGCTGATGTAAAAATAATCAAGTGCGGGGCTAATTGAATCAATTAAGACATACAGAGTTCAGCGCGATTTATAGAAGGTGCTTAATTGGCAAAATAAATAATTAGGCTTATTAGCGTATTAATGATTTAAATCACAGGGGTGTAAGCAAGTTTGCAAGACTTTGCTCCGCCTGATGATTAATGGTGGCAACTTGAGATGCATCCATAAAGAGCCAACAACCCCCACTATCTCTTAAATGTAGTAAAGCCAAAACTTCTGTTTAACCCCTCGCTGACCGCGGTGTTACACCCCCTTCCTGTCCAGGACATTTTTCAGTGTTCAGCGCTGCGGTACTTTGACTGACGTTTATTCCGTCATGCAACGCTGTACTGAAATTAATTTTATGCAATTTTTTTGTAGACAGAGCTTTATTTTGGTGGTATTTAATCATCACTGGGA
>NW_017307249.1:154394-162020 GCF_000935625.1 Nanorana parkeri
TATTCGATGCGCGGGGGGGGGGGGGGGGGGGGTTATTTTTTACTAGATAACAAAAAAAGTAGCGAAAATGTTGTAAAAGGGATCAGAGGGAGATTGTGTACTGATCTCCCTCCGATCTCCGGTCACAGAGCCACAGTGCCGGTCCCGCATGGGGCACAGCAGACTCAGAATGGGCGGAGGGGTGCCGAACACCCGCACACAAAATACAAGCGATCAGAGAGCTCTACAGCCGCCTGAACGCTTGTATTTTACCAGCCATCTCTGGCTGTTTTTATATTTGAGCAGTTTTGACCCGCATCCAGGAAGACACAGTCCGCTCCTTCAATTACAAAGGCCGAAGTTAAAGTGGTTAATATCAGCGTGTAAAACCTTTGTAAGGTACGTATTGCTGTCCTTGTCCTCATTGGGGAAATTCATGGAGAGAGAGAGAGAGAGGGGGGGGCGGCCAGGAGAGAGAGAGGAGAGACAGCCAGGGGAGCGAGCAAGGAGAAAGAGCCAGGAGAGAGAGCGAGGAGAGACAGCCAGAAGGATGAGTGAGGAGAGACAGCCAGGAAAGCAAGCAAGGAGAAAGAGCGAGGATAGAAAGCCACAAAAGAGAGCAAGAAGAGACAGACAGACCTATCTGCACCCTGTGTTTCAGACACCTTCTTGCTCCCCAAGTTCCAGCGTCCCTCTGTGTCCTGTGCCTCCTCCATGCACTCAAGTTAGAACACCAGAACCTCATGGTTGTCCCTGTCTGCCTAACATCATGACATCTTAAAGTGACATTAAACCCTCAGATGTTTTAACATAAACCAATACTGTAATGTGCGCCTTACTGTAATCCATGGTTGTTTCCCTTCTCTTTGCTGCTCTTCCTTTTAAATCCTCATGCCTACTCATGCTGGGCAGAACTTCTGTTTTGCAGCTGAGTGTAGTATTGGTTTATGTTAAAAAATCTGAGGGTTTAATGTCACTTTAAGTACGGGTTTCAGGCCAGCTACACAGCACAGGCAGGACTTAAAACCCGTACTGTGCGGTTGAATCCCGGACAGGTGGAAATCCTAGATTCACATGTCTGGGGACTGAAAGGGAGGGGAAATCTGACAAATCCAGTTGTTACCGGAATGGGAATAGAGGAGAAACCTTCCAATGGGGACACCTCTTCTGGTGACAACTATCTGAGGGGGCTTGCTCCCACTTCCTGTTGTGTCTACAACAGAGGAAGTGATGTGAACTGTCCCTATTGATGGCTTTCAACCCATTTCGAGAGGTGTTTAACCCCTTATTCTAACTACACCGAAAAATGTTTAGGATTTAGATTTTCTTTCCAGTCTTCTAAAGAGCCTTCCCAGAAAGGTGTAGGCTGTCGTAGCCCCAACGGAGGCAAACTCTATATTACTGTCCATGGTTTTAGGCAAGATGTGTTTGATATCATAGGAACGAGGTGTTCCATCTTCATAGTCCCCCTGAGCCAAGGATGGGCATTTTGGACGTCCCTCTTGAAGACCTTTATCTGGAATTGGCAGCAACTAGGACCCGGTACTTGGCCAATAAACTACAGCACACCACTGGATATCTCCTCAATCCCCAACAACACAACTTTGGATAGACAAGGTGAATTCCATCCTACAATCGGAATGTTTAGCCTATGTCTGTAGAGGCAGCTGTCAAAAATTTTAGAAGATCTGGAATGGATGGCCTAGTGACCCAACCATTGCGCCTATAAAAACAACCCTCCAAACACCTGCTTTAGTTGTGAAAAGACTTCATGGAGAATATAGGGGGTTTTTCACAAAGCTGCCAAAGGCAGACGAGTGAGTAACCCAGCCGAAGTGAAGTGAGACGAACAATGTTCGGCTATTTACCTCTGCTCAGTATGGCTGATTTCAGCCGTACATCGGTTGCCTTCGGCTGCACTTCGGTCAGCCAAACATGCTCTGCATGTTCGGCTGAGCCGAATTGCAGAAGGACTTCGACTCTGGATCGGCTGAAACGAAGCTCCAGCAGCTCACTCGCTGCCCTTCACCTCTATTTTCATAGGTGCCGAATGGCAGTGAGTGAATAGCCGCATGCTGTCGTGGTACCGAGCAGATTAGAAAAGGAGTGAAAGGAGTTTAAAAAAAAAAAAAGAAGAAGAAGTTGAAAAAATATTTTACAAAATTTAAATAAAAATATTAAATTTAAAGAAATAAAGATTTAAAAAAAATTAATTAAAAAAATAAAATAATTGGGCGGAGCTAGCAGTGATAACGGTTTCCTATTGGCCGACACCTGCTAGAGTCTGCTAGCAGGTCTCGGCCAATGAATAAAAACTGGGCAGAGCCGGCCGTGCCGTCTGCCCGGTTGTTATTGTTTAATGACAGATCAGCATCCCCAGGTAATTTGTGAACGCTGGTCTGTCATTACAACTGGGCGGAGCCAGCTGTGAGATGACGGCTGGCTCCGCCCATCTGTCATTTGCGGGGAGAAAGGCCAGCCCTCGAGAGGCCCTTCACCCCGCTTCGGGGGTCACTTTGGCTCAGTCGAGCCGAAGCATATGCTTTCGCCTCGGGTGGGGCGCTCAGCCGCCTTCGGCAGCTATACGAGCTATAGTAAATAGCCCGTACAGCAGCCCTTCGGTTCGCTCCGGCGGCCGAAGAGAGCCGAAGGATCAGCCAAAGTTACAGCTGGATCCTTCGGCTCCTACGTGAATAACTCCCATAGTCTTTATTATGTGTTACAATGTTACATACCTGTCATATTACTATCCATGATTTGTGAGGTAATAAGAACACAAGACACCGTTCCTTAACAATCATTTTTATTATATGTATCTTGTATTCACAACCGTCACATGGCAATCACTTGATCACACTGTATACTGTTACGCTGAGCGTCATCGTTATGAAGGAAGTCCTTGAATGATATGTCTGTAATAAGACGTCTGGAGATTGCTCTTCGTATTCTTCATGTACTGAGCCACTTTGTTTTCTTCTGTACTTGTTGATTTTTCTTTTCACTTTCCTAGAAAGCAAAATAGAGCAAAAAAGAACTTCGTTCTCAAACAATTCAGCCCCACACAGCTACCTCCTCGTGTATCACTGGCCCCTCCCTTTTAGATTGTAAGCCCTCAGGGGCGGGGCCCTGCTTACCATCTTGTCTTGAATTGTATTGTGATTGTAATGTTTTCCTTATATTGTAAAGCGCTGCGCACACTGTTGGCGCTCTATAAATCCTGTATAATAATAATAATAATAATAATTTTCAAATAAAAACTTCCATATATGAAAATGTCCTTGGGTGGAATGGGATGTCCAAGTGTCATGATCTGTTTCAGGCTCGGAGTCCAGTAGCTGAGACAGCAGGCAAAGTCGTAGTCAAACAGGCTGGGTTCGGTACACAAGCAGACGGTGGTAGTGGAGGAGCAGGCAGAAGCGTAGTCATAGATCAAGCCGATGTCAGGAGCCAAAAGGTATCAGGTATGAAGCGGAAGACGATGAATCAGCAGCCAAAGGTCGGTACACGTTTAGCAGTATGAGTAGATTGTATCACAGAGGGAGCAGGAAGCAAGATATTGGCAAGAGAACACTAATCTTGCAAACAGGAAGTACAGAGGCGTGGCTTAAATAGGAAGTTCAATGGAGGAGCAAGGAGTTCAGAGTTCAGCAGAAACTGGGTTTAACTGAGAAGTACACAGAAGATCAGGCAAGGAGCTATCCAAGGTATTAAGGTGGCTCAGCAGGTAGAACCACCGCCAGCTACAGCAGAGGACCTGGGTTCAGATCTGGTTCCTGACATTAAGCTTGTAAAGGTCCGATGGTCAGGAGTCCACAAATGGTTGCCCATATTGGGGACTGTACATCTAAAATAACATTTACAACATTTGCCACTGCTGCGACTCGCGAGCAGAAACACCAAACGCCAAGCCCGCTATTATGTGAGCTGACAGATGAATTGTGTCCCCACGAAGGTTCTCCTTGATAGTCTTGTCTTCCTAAATGTCACACTGGTTTACCTTCCCTCCTTACAGGCACGTCAGTGTTTTCAAGAAACGTCAAGCTGTTTTCTTTTTCCGCGATGGGGACGGCTCGGCGAGGTGCGGAGATTCACTAGACAAAGCGAACCCTGCTGTGATTCAATTTGTACATCACTTTTCCGCTTAATTGCTCATTTTTCTGCGAGACAACAATGCTTTTTGCTACCCATTGCCGACGCGGAACGCGCTGTTGGGAACATTCTCTGTTGATAGACGACTGAAAGGGGATTACAGCGACAAAGACTTTGCTGTCGCATGGGAGCCGCTTCTACATACCCCCAAAGCACCAAAAGGTGGCGGCTTTCAGGCCTCACCCGATCCTGACATGTAAGGTGAGACTCCATTCAAATCAAGTAGCTTTGGGCTCTTGCTAGAGTGTAAATGGTACATAAAACTGTGGCCCCTGAGACTTACCTGAACTCCGAGTTCCAGTGTCCTTCCATGTCCTGTGCCTCCTCCATGTACTCCAGCTGCACCTCTGTGCCTCCTACTCTCTTATTTGCGGTGACCCCTACACTCCTGTGCCTCTAGTGACCCCTTGCGCATCTGTGACCCCAGTCACTACTAAGTCTCCAGTGACCCTGTGCTCCTGTGACCCTACTCCCAAGTCTCTGGTGACTCCAGAATCTCCAGTGACCCCTGAGTCCAGTGATTCCTGAGTCTCTAGTAACTCCAGCATCTCTAGTGATCCCTACATTCCTCTGTCTTCAATGACCCTTAAAATTCCCTGTTTCCATTCAATCCTGAGTCTGTAGTAACCTCAGCTTCTCCAGTGACCCCTGTGCTCCTGTGACTCTAGTTTTCCCATCATCTTTAGTGACCCCTAGCATCTCCAGTGACCAATGTGCTCCTGTGACTCCAGTGACCAAAGCATCTCCAATGACCCCTGCTCTCCTGTGTCTCCAGAAACTCCTGTGTCTCCAGAAACTCCTGTGTCTCCAGAAACTCCTGTGTCTCCAGTGACCCCTGTGCTCCTGCTCTCCTGTGTCTCCAGTGACCCCTGTGCTCCTTTGTCTCCAGTGACTCCTGTGCCTCGTAACCTCAGCATCTCCAGTGGTACCAGCACTCCTGAGACCTTAGTGACTTCTAAGTTTCCAGTGGCCCCAACATTTCCGGTGATCCCTGTGACTCCAGAGACTCCTGCGCTTGCTGTGTCTCCCAGTGACTCCAGTGTGTCCTGAATACCTCTGTGACGCCCATGTCTCCATACAACCTCCAATACACTTCTGTATTTCCTGGACTGTCTCTCTCTCCCTGTGGATGGAGACTCCGGCCTGTGACAGGTTCCCTTGTTGATGCGTGTGCATATATTTTTCTACATTAATCGTACGGTCGAGCTAAGTACGCACAAGTGACCGAATGGTATTTTGGGTTTGGGAATGTTTTGAGATGTTAGGAATGGTATACCCTAGGGATGTCCCGATGCCACTTTTTCAGGCCCAAGTACAAGTACTTCCCCTCATGTACTTGCCGATACCAATTACCGATACTTTTTCTTAAAGGGACAGGTGACTTTAAATGATCCATAGTACAACTACATGTTATGTACTATGGATCATGATTTAACCTATTCGTGTTAGCAGCAGAGAATTGTAACTCTATTGCTGGAGTGTAGTGGAGGTGTGTGCTGTATATATGTACTACATATACATTACACACGTCCAGTACACTATAGCAATAGATTTACAGCCGGCCCCGTCCCAGCTTCCCTCAACCCAACGCTCGGCGAGGTAAGTGAGAAAAAAAACATAGCGCAAGCTTCGGCGCTATGTATCGGAGCAATTTGACAAGTACAAGTACTTGTCATAATGCCCTGTATAGGGCCCGATTCCAATGCTAGCATCGGTATGGGGACATCCCTAGTATACCCCATACTCCTCCGAGGACATGGTTCCTGTTAGAATAGGTGTAAAGTCATTAGTTTGCTCTGTGCACCATTAAGTTATTTTTAAATACAGATGGTGTAAGTCCCTGACTTTGACTCAGTATCAGTTTCTTGCAGTCCCTGTGCAGGAGAGCTCAGACTGGAAGAGGGAAAAGCAACATTAGTAATTAGGGATGCACCGATACCGTTTTTTTCAGTATCAAGTGCGAGCACCAGTATATTTTTCCCCGCTACTTGCCGATACCAAATATCGATACCGGAAGTCCCATTAAGGAAGCCGGATGGCGTGTAATGACTCGCCGCCCAGCTTCCTGATTAGCCGGGGAGCCGGGCGGCGTGTTATGACTCGCTGCCCGGCTTCCAACCAATCAGGCAGCTGGAATAGCGGGTCATTGCGCACTGCCCGGCTTCCTGATTTTCCAGGAGGCTGGCTCCATGCTCCCTCATCACCACTGGCTTTGTGGCAGGAAGCCGGGGGGGGGGGGGGGGGGTGGATAATGAATCGCCGCCCAGCTTCCTGATTGGCTAGCTTCCCGACCAATCAGGCAGCCGGGTGGCAAGTCATTACACGCCGCCCGGGTTCGTAATTGGCCGGAAAGCTGGCTCCATGCTCCCTCGTCACCAACAAGGGAGCTTGGACGAATGACCATTGGACCATGGACCATGACTCATTACCCGCCCCCCGGCTTCCTGATTGGCCGGGAAGCCAGCTCCATGCTCCCCTAGTGATGAGGAAGCATGGAGGCGGCTTCCTGACCTATCAGAGTGTAATGACTTGCTGCTCGGCATCCTGATACCGACACTAGTATCTGTATCAGCGCACCCCTACTAGGAACCAATCAGTTGCGCTGCAGGGCAAGAGGCATGGTGATAGGAGGAGATAGGAGAGTGACAGGGATATCAGCTCATTAGCCTTCTTCTTCTCCTTTCACTGTCCAATCACAGGTTGGGGGAGGGACAAGACCTATAAAGGTTACTGAACTGCAGCAGCGGTCTCCTCCCCTGCCAGATAGGACAGTGCTGTGTGGACGAGCTGTGTAAATTGTAGGACTGGATGAACAGTAATACAAATCCTTTGACAAGTAACACAGCTGCAGTATAATATGCATTTCACCGGATGACACAGGGACCCTTCCCAACCCTCCCAACCCTATCCAAAACCAAAAAAACATTTTGGTAATCCACTTCAATGACCCCCATAAGAGACCTTGACCGGTATATCTTAATACAGAGTATTGGCATTGGAGAAGACGGATTGCCCGGCCACGACGGGACCTTACACGGAGCACTCCAATCCCTGAGTGTAATTACACCCCGGGTGAGGGATAGCGAAATATCCGTCTTGGGAGCGGCGGGGAATTTCCTCATACAATTAACGCCGTCATTGGTATTGACCGTCCGGAGATATACGGAGATCCGGGAGATGTATGGAGCCGCACAGTCAATGTAAAGGTCACTTCTATAGCACAGCCCCCATATATCTCCCCCTCTCCCATTAACTGTGCTTGGGGGTAATATACGGGCCCTCGATCAGCACTCCGCGCCCTCATTAATAACCGCCATGCGTCATGTTTACGGCTTTCTCGGTAGGGCGCTCAGGCAAATGCGGTCTATCCAATAAGCAATTTTCTTAAGACGATCGAGAGAATTATAGGACGGGTCTTAACGGGGAACTTTAGTATCTTTGTCACAAATACAAGTTTTTAATGTGAATATGATTTTTTGTATTTTTTTTTTTTTTTTT
>NW_017307249.1:162347-186260 GCF_000935625.1 Nanorana parkeri
TTTTTTTTTTTTTTTTTTGCTGTCCCACATTAGTATTATTGTATAATATATAAATATTTGTGTCTTTTTTTTCTTGTTTTTGTATTTGTTATATTATCATTGATAATCTCAGCAGTTCTGCGGTCAGCATAGCTGTTGGAGAACTGCTGAGATTCGCAATTATAAATGAGGTGAGTGAAAAGCACCCCACCCCCCTCATAGTTCTCCTTTAATGTCAATGATAGTATTGATAATATTCATAAATGTATTATTATTGTTGTTGTTACTATTATATACATTAAAAAATGTCAACGACAACGACAGATATTATTATTATTAGCAATAATCAATTAGAAAAACAGATGATCCGCTCTTTTTAATAAATACATATTATATGAGCAGGTTTGTATAGAGAAAAAAGGATCCCGATTACACATGTCATATTCTATACATGTAACGCAGGACGCAGAGCGGCGCCCCTGTTTGTGTATGTCACATGATTATTAGGGCCGGATTCTTAAAGCTGAACTCCTGGCAGATATGAAGGACATGACGCTGGTCAGTAGACCATCTCCATCCCTCCCACCATACAGGTTATAACACAATATAATCCCTAAATCTCACTGTTCCAAGTTAACATCGCCGACATGGCTGAGATCCCTTGCAAATTAACGAGCGACTTCCCCGCTCTACATTTGGCCCTAACTCGCTCAAAGCGGAAGGGCCCGGTGGAGGATGTGTTAGGTCAGCAGCAGTGCCTCTGAAGCCGAAAATGTGAAAACTTCAGGACGGGTCAATGCCTGAGCACAACCCCCTCTTCCCTTGCAGGTCATAGTACTCTGCTCTTCTGGGAGTGTCTAATTAGCACCTGTGCTGACCTAGCTCCTCTACCCCTCCCGTCAGCTGCTGGGGGAGGAGTGAAGGGAAGCACTATGAGTCTGCTGGAGCTGCTAGCATCACATGCAAGATGGCGGCACCCAACAGCCTCAGGGTTTTAGGACATTCTCCTGTAATAAAGACTGGTCACTGCTGCTCTCTCTTCCTGTGCAGAGTGACTGGTCTTGCCTCCGCCCCCTCCTGTAATAAAGACTGGTCACTGCTCCTCTCTCTCATGTGTCTAGTTCAAGCCAAAGAGTTGATGTGCGTGGGGGAGAAATGGAGGCATGTTGCAGAGCAGTGTAGAAAAATGCGTTACAACCCAGATCAATGGATCGCGGTGCATGGCAATACATGAAAGCACAATGAAGAGCGCTGCGTGATGTGAATGAGCCCCAAGGCAGCGCTCAGTCATTCCACTTCATACAATGCAGAACAGAAGTGTACGCAGAGCGGATACACTGTATCTCAGTGACGGGAAATCTCCGACATTGGATACATTTGTATATAAAGTAACATTCCCGAAGTGACACATCTGTGAGATCCCACCGCCGGCGCCTTTTATCTTCAGAGACCCGCAGAGGACGCGGCTGTGACTTAATGACCCCCTCAGAGCCAAGTCTGCCTCTGAACCGACCCGGCGAGCACCGACGGGAGCCGGCCACAAACGGTGAACCGCACATCTGGCAGCTCGCAAAGTGTCATTTAGCGCAGAGGTCCCACGCTGGAGATCGCCGGGTGTCACTGAGGCTGGAAATGTGGTAACGAGCTGAATTTATAGCAGAACAAAGTGACAAAGAATTCTGTATTCCTTCCAGATCCGTGCAGTGATCTTGTGTGAGAGCTTCCTGTAATAAAGTCCGGTCACTGCTGATCTCTCCTTGTGCAGGGTGACTGGTCTTGTCTCCGCCCCCTCCTGTAATAAAGATTACTGCTGATCTCTCCTTGTGCAGGGTGACTGGTCTTGTCTCCGCCCCCTCCTGTAATACAGACCACTCACTGCTGCTAATCTTTTTATTAAAAGACTCAAGCAACGTTTATATAAAAAAATAACAAAACATAACCATAATATTAACTGTACAGAAACAAAACCATAAATATACAGTACACCACAAAATTATATACACACTGTATATACAGACAGGCAATAAAGCCTAATCACTGCATAAATGGACTCATATTCTGCACATGCTGAACATTTTCAGCATGTGCAGAATATACCTGTTGATCCTGCCAGGAATCCAGTATCCTTGTCACTCCCTGTGTACTGGACTGAAAAGATGATGAAGAGAGGGGGAGGTGTGCTGTAGTCATGCAGTGTGTTCACTCTGAGTTTCCCTTTATCAAAATGCAGCACAATGCAATAATAAAACACAATTTCCCGTCCGCCAGGCCTTCACGTTCCCTCTTGCCGTCGTCCTGACAGTTACTGCCGGATAAAAAAATCACAAGTTAAAGTTTCATGCGGCCCGTCACAAACCCCTTTCTGGAAGACTTCCGCAGCGCGATAAAACTGAATGTCACAGCCGCAGTTTTCGGAGCGACTTCAAACCTCTTGTGATCTGCTTCTTCTTCCGATATGATGTCTTAATCAGCGCCGGCTCCTCGGCGGTGACAGGAAAGTTGCACCCCAGAGAGGCGCCTGGGAACTTCGGCGCTGTAAAGCGGCGGCGTTCTGAGTCTCCTTGCTGCTTCTGAAGTCAGTCAAGGTCATTGAGGGAACTATGAAGCGGCTCAGGAAATAAAACGCTGCAAAGCGTTAAAGGGGAGACGATGGATTTCAGCCGGTCGGTGCTTACATAATACATTGGGGTCGGAACAATGGGTTAGGAAGCAGAACCAAAAAAAAAATGGCAGTTGTTGATGGGAGTCACATGACTTTCTGTCGCTCATCTACTGTACTGTACTCTACTGATGGAATTTGGATCTGGAAGACCGCCACGGCCTTGTATTGGGGCTTCGTCAGCCCCCCTCTTGGCTTAATCCAGTTGATCCTAAATAATACATTCAGATCGGAACAATGGGTTAGGAAGCAGAACCAAAATGGCAGTTGTTGATGGTAGTCACATGACTTTCTGCCACTCATCTAAGTGAAGGGTCACCTATGGCCCAGACTATACTGTTGTTGGCTGGACTTGATAGTAATGTTCCTCCATGGCACCCATGATCTATACATTGGCAGTTTGGTGAAGAGGCTAAAGAAAACTCAAGCGCCGAATGGGAAGACCCTGGTAATGGAATTTGGATCTGGAAGACTGCCACGGCCTTGTATTGGGGCTTCGTCAGCCCCCCTCAGTTGTGGATGGGAGTCACATGACTTTCTGTCGCTCATCTACTGTACTGTACTCTACTGATGGAATTTGGATCTGGAAGACCGCCACGGCCTTGTATTGGGGCTTCGTCAGCCCCCCTCTTGGCTTAATCCAGTTGGTCCTAAATCATACATTCAGATCAGAATAATGGATCAGGAAGCAGAACCCCCCAAAAAATGGCATTTGTTGATGGGAGTCACATGACTTTCTGCCACTCATCTAAGTGAAGGGTCACACAAGGTCCAGACTGCACCGTTGTTTGCTGGGCTTGATAGTAATGTTGCTCCACTATATCAGAAAATATGATATATTTAATGTACTCTACTGATGGAATTTGGATATGGAAGACTGCCATGGCCTTGTATTGGGTCTTGGATGGAAGTCACATGACTTTCTACCGCTCCTCTGCAGTAGGTGAAGGGTCACACATGGTACAGACTACACTGTTTGCTGGACTTGATAGTAATGTCAGAGAGAGAGGCTATATATAAATCCTGTCTTCTCTCCTTTGGTCGGTTCCCCCCTCGGTTTTCTGGCTGATCCCTCCGGAGTGCTCTCCAGCCTTGGAGGTTGTCTAATTATCGCCGATGAGAGGAAGTGTAGCCTGACGGCAGGAGAGGACAGAGAGACTAACAGAGAAGTCGGTCCCCCCCTCGGCTTTCTAGCTGATCCCTCCGGAGTGCTCTCCAACCTTGGAGGTTGTCTAATTATCGCCGACGAGAGGAAGTGTAGCCTGACAGCAGGAGAGGACAGAGAAACTAACAGAGAAGGTTTCCTTTTTTCTATTTTGCGGACGTATCAATAGAATTATAAACAAAAGACATTGGATTTTTAATACCATTTGGTAGAAATTAGACTATTGGTGCTACAACCCTCGTGTACACACTTTTACACTTTTCTATATATATTTTTTTCACCTGTATTTATTCACTTTATACCAGTAGATGTGGTTTTATTTCGAAACTTGCTCGATTTTTCTAAATTATTGTTTTTCTAGCCAAATGTTGTTGATTGCTAGAGTGATCTATCTTTACAATTAACTTATTATTCACAACTGTATTTTCACTTTATGGCACATATATGAATAATCTATTAACTTATTTGGTTCACATTTAACTATCTAGTATTTACATGCGTATTTTTACCATATTTATATGACACGTATATTTATTAACATTTATGCACATACGCACTTTTGGATTGCATATAGTTGCAAGTAGGATTCGACCACTTGCACTGCTTTCAGTCTGTGGTATCACAAACATCACATAATTTAAAGATTAAACATAGCACGCATCACAAAACCAAGCGCAGCACACCGGTTTATAATTGATCACCTTGATAGATATTGCTGCAGCTGGATTCTTTGGTCATATTTTATATTTTTATTTTCTTTGTATGTTTGGTTTTATATTTTTTTAATTTTTTTTTTTTTTATTTCTACCATATATCCTAGCGCAACTATTTTGGTTACCATTTGATAGTAATGTTGTTCCACTGTATCCATGATCCATTGGCAGATTGGTGAAGAGGCTGAAAAAAAACCCCCAAACCCGAATGGAAAGACCCTGATGATGGAATTTGGATCTGGAAGACTGCCACGGCCTTGTATTGGAGCTTCGTCCGCCCCCCACTTGGTTTCATCCAGTTGATCCTAAATAATACATTCAGATCGGAACAATAGGTTAGGAAGCAGAACCAAAAAAAAATGGCAGTTGTTGATGGGAGTCACATGACTTTCGGCCACTCATCTAAGTGAAGGGTCACATATGGCCCAGACTATACTGTTGTTGGCTGGACTTGATAGTAATGTTCCTCCATGGCATCCATGATCTATACATTGGCAGTTTGGTAAAGAGGCTGAAGAAAACTGAAGCGCCGAATGGGAAGACCCTGGTGATGGAATTTGGATCTGGAAGACCGCCGCGGCCTTGTATTGGGGCTTCGTCAGCCCCCCTCTTGGTTTCATCCAGTTGGTCCTAAATCATACATTCAGATCAGAATAATGGATCAGGAAGCAGAACCCCCCAAAAAATGGCATTTGTTGATGGGAGTCACATGACTTTCTGCCACTCATCTAAGTGAAGGGTCACACAAGGTCCAGACTGCACCGTTGTTTGCTGGGCTTGATAGTAATGTTGCTCCACTATATCAGAAAATATGATATATTTAATGTACTCTACTGATGGAATTTGGATATGGAAGACTGCCATGGCCTTGTATTGGGTCTTGGATGGAAGTCACATGACTTTCTGCCGCTCCTCTGCAGTAAGTGAAGGGTCACACGTGGTACAGACTACACTGTTTGCTGGACTTGATAGTAATGTTGTTCCACTATATCCATGATCCATTGGCAGATTGGTGAAGAGGCTGAAAAAAAACCCCCAAACCCGAATGGAAAGACCCTGATGATGGAATTTGGATCTGGAAGACTGCCACGGCCTTGTATTGGAGCTTCGTCAGCCCCCCACTTGGTTTCATCCAGTTGGTCCTAAATAATACATTCAGATCGGAATAATAGATCAGGAAGCAGAACGGAAAAGAAAATGGCAGTTGTTGATGGGAGTCACATGACTCTAAGGCCCATGCAAGTGTAGGGTCACAATTTATGGTCCAGACTGCATTGTTGCTGGGCTCCGTAGTAGTGTTGCTCCAATTGGTTCAGGTTCAATTCATTGGCCATTGGGTGAACAGGCTGAAGAAAACCCAAACCCGAATCGGTATACCATGGTGACGGAATTTGGGTCTGGAAGACTGCCACGGCCTTGCATTGGGGCTTCTACGAGGTCTGTGGCGATCCAATGGACCGCAAAATTCTGCCATTTTGGTGGCTGCCATACTGGACCTTCTAAATCATTTGCAACCCTGGGGGCGGGCCTCCAGATAAATCAAAGTCTGCTTGGCCACCTCATTGACAGCTGAGCCAGCGATTGGCCCTTGTGCATCAGCGGCTTTGATGTGAACGAGTCAGACGATTACATCTGGGTTTGGTCTTTATTTTTACAATGATAATTGCATTGCATAGCCAAAGTAAAAGGGGCGGAGCCTTCCAAGGGAACGTCCGAACCAGCCATAGGTGCCCAGGACACATCTTTAAATGATCTTTGATCATGATCTGTAAATAACACCCCCCAGCCGGTGTACAATAACATTTAGCTGTCCGCACTGACTGGCCCGCACATCGCTGTCGGCGATCATCTTCCAAATGATTTAAATTCACGCAGCTTGTTACGTTCCTCTGATATAAGGAGAGGACGCTGAATAACATCTCAATTAACCCCATTTAATTAGAAATGTAACCCCATTTAGTTACAATTAGAGTGGAATACACAGGAGGGGGGGGGAGGGAGGGGCTGGGAGGAATCTTATGTAAAAATGCTGCTTGAACAAAATATGGAGATACAATGTAACGGTAAGGAGATCGGCTCCTTTACAAATCCCTAAAATGAGAGTATAGAAAGAACTATTCGGGGCCGGGCGTTACAATCTCAGCCTCACCTCACGTAGTTACAATAGTGCAATATTACCTCTCCAGGGATAGGTGTGTGTGTGCTGGTGTTCCCTTGTATTCTCTCCCTGTTTCAGCAATGTGTCAGACTGTAAGGCCCCCCAGGGAGGCTGACCTGTCTCCTGCCTGAGCTCTGGGCTGATTAAAGAAGGAACACTATCAATAAACAAAGCAGCTTTACGAGTGTTCACTTTCAGTGCTAAGCACAGGCAGGAGATAGGACTACCTTATAGCCCGACCAGGGGCGTAACTAGAAATCACAGGGCCCCATAGCAAAATGTTGTATGGGGGCCCTGTGGTTTCTAGTTACACCCGCCTGATATCCCAAACAGCCCACCTGAGGGTGACCCTGCAGAGCCCGTTATAGACTCTCTATGGTAGGCTCTGCAGGGTCTCAGGTGGGCTGGTCAAACCCTCTTACCTGTCAGCCCAGATCCATTGCCCGCCTCCTCATCGTCCACGGTCGCTGGTGGGCCTCCTCCTCCGTCACAAAGTCCCACCTCCTCCTTCGCTGACAATGCTGGGCCCAGCCTCCTCCTCCGCCGCTGCTGCTGCCGGTGACTGACTCAGCAGCGGCTGTGAGGAGGAATGCGCCGCTGCACAGATCACTGACAGGTTATCAGTGATCTGGACAGCGGCACGCTCCTCCTCACAGCTGCCTGTGACAGCCAGCAGCCTGATATGCCATAGCGACCCAGGCGCCCCACGCGGCATCAGGGGCCCTAAAGCGGCCGCCTGTGACGCTATTGCGATTGTTCCGCCACTGAGCCCGACACTCCTGCTCTGCCAGGTTGGGAATGTAAGGGAGATTTGCTCTCTCTCTTTTTTGCACTTTGGGAGAAGTCACTGTCCACATGGTCATTGGACTCCATCTACGAGCCACCCTCTACTTCACTACTTGACGGACCCCTAACGGCGGGTGGCAATTTTTAAACATCCTTTCCCCCTCCTGCTTGCATGCGAGCTGGAAAGGTGAACATCGTTTGCAGCCAGTCATGGTTGTTGCATACAAGCGTCTGGCCAGCTTTAGAGCTGCTGGATCGCTTGTACGGTGCAGGAGGTGTGTGCCCCCCTCCACTGCTGGCTATCCTAGGCTCCGCTGTCCTCATGGAGGACCGGGACCCGTATGGTGGGTCTCTGAGATCAAAGGGAAATCAGCATACGTCCGCCATCTGACCTCCCCTCTGATCACTGAATGCGGAAGTGATGTTTATTAGATCACTTCCACCTTCAGCCTGTCATTTCTCTGGCTGCTGTAGCCATAGAAGAAGCTGATGAAGCAGATCTGTTCTTCAGCAGTTTCTTCGGGGTCCCTAGGTGACATTAGGAGAGGACCTGTCACCAGTGGCGTAACAATCGCCATAGCGACCCAGGCGGCCGCTATGGGGCCCAGGCACAGGGGGGCCCGGCCAGGGCATCCCTCTGATGCCGTACGGGCCGCCTGGGTCGCTATGGCATATCAGTGCGCTGTCTGTCACTTGTGGCTGTGGGTCAGAACACGCCGCTGTTGGATCACTGACAACCTGCCAGTGATGTCTGCAGCGGCGCCTTCTGCCTCCCAGCCGCTGCTGAGCGGTGTCAGTGACAGTCAGCAGCTTCTGCAGAAGAGGCAGGAGGCGGAGCACGGCCCGGCAACGTAAGAGGAGGCGGGGCCCATCGATGGAGTAGAAGACGATCAAAGAGGAGGCAGGGCCCGCGGACGGAAGAGGAGGCGGGGCCAGGCGACCACGGAGGCGGACCGCGCTGACAGGTAAGAGGTGTGCAGCCCACCGTAGACCCTGCAGAGCCCGCCATATAGAGTCTATGGTGGGCTCTGCAGGATCACTCTCAGGTGGGCTGCTTGGTATATTAGGTGGGCTCTGCAAGGGGCATAACTAGAAATAACAGGGCCCCATACAAAGGTTTGCTATGGGGCCCTGTGATTTCTAGTTACGCCCCAGCCTGTCACTGTATCTGTGCTATCACATGGGGGATTGGTAGCTCCCTATGTGATGGCAATAAAGCTAAGTGTTAAAAAAAAAAAGCAAATGTAATATTAAAAAATGTAAAACTTTAAAAATCACGTTAAAAAAGTGACAGCGCTGACTGGCGGAACGGACGGGGAGGGCACAGCTGGCTCTGCCTCTAGATAGGCAGAGCCAGCTGTCACTCACGCAGATGGGCGGATCTCGACATAGATGTCGGGATCCGCTCCGGCGTCTCAGTATACCGCTCGCGGTATACTGAGCTTAGGGTGACGGGAGGACGCTAGTTTGTGTCCTCCCGTTACCCTAAGGAGAACTAAGGGGAAAAGCCCTGACCCCATAGTTCTCCTTTAATAAACTGAGAAAAAAAAGAAGCCTCTCAGCCTCCAACGTAAAGAAGAGAGCGTAACAAGAACTGACTGGGAATGTCAAGGACTCGTGTGCTGAATGGAGAGGCTGATGGAATTAGGAAATGATTCGAGGATTAGGGACGGCAAATCTTTTTACGTAGAAAGGATTATAAACCGGCGGAGTTCATCTTCATTTAGCAGAATATGCAGATCGGTTATAAGGGAGACGGCGCTTGATAGATGAGAATATTGAATACGCGTATCCGGGAAAGGAGAAATAGGAAAATCGCGGCTTTCAGCACACACCGCTTACGTAAATACATTGTTATTATAGAACAGGGTCAGGCCTCGGTGAGACGCGTCCGGGTATTAGGAGCGCCGGGATTTATTTTAATAAAATTGATGTTTTCTATTAACCCCGAAAGTTCCCGGCCGTTACACAACAATTCCAGGCGGCAACCAAAAATCAATCTGTCCTCTACTAATGTCGCCTGGAAAGCATTGCCAGCGCCCAAATGTCTCCGGACGTGCCTGTGTTACCAAGGTGCCCCTAGACTTATCGCCGTCTGAGTGTGTGTGTGTGTGGGGGGGGGTGTTCTGGTGGTGCACGTTACAAGTAGGGGGGGGGAAACAGCCTTCTTCCTGAGTGTGTGTGTGTGTGGGGGGGGGTGTTCTGGTGGTGCACGTTACAAGGAGGGGGGGGGAGGGAATGTGGGAAGGGGGTTCCTTTAGGGTTTACCTAGCGGGATGCATGTGCTGGGGGTAGGGTTGCCACCTTTTCTTCAAGCGAAACCCGAACACTCTAGCAACGGGCAGACATTTTTTGGGGGAGAATGAGCCATGGCTTATACATATGAAAATAGCGCCGCCCATTCATATGTAAATATCACAGTTGAGACCATTTTCAGTAGGGGGCCAGTAGCCCCTATCTTAATTCTGGTTGCCCCTGTCTGCCTGACATCTTGTGTCTGGGTTTCTGCTGCCATGAAACCTGGACACAGCATTCAAAACCCGAACTGTCCGAACTGGTGAATCCTGGACAGGTGGCAACCCTAGCTGGGGGTGCGCACTACCTGCCCAGTTCACTGACAGCACTGGTTGCCAGGAGCTGAGCCGGACGCTGGCCAGAGCATCACAGGTTGCTAAGAGCTCTGAGCAACCTGGGACATTTCAGAGCCAAAAACGGGACATCGGGAATATAGTAGATGTGTAAAGCATAAAGTTTAGGACAAAATGAATTATTATACTGTTTCGGATTCAGAGGCAACGAGACATGTCCCAAGAGCAAAATACATGTTCCCAGAGCACCATACATGGTCCCAGAGCAAAATATATGTCCCCAGAGCAGAAAACATGTCCCCAGAGCAGAAAACATGTCACCACAGCACCATTCATGTCCCAGAGCAGAAAACATGTCACCAGAGCATGATACATGTCCCCAGAGCACCATGCATGTCCCCAGAGCACAATGCATGTCCCCGGAGCACAATGCATGTCCCCAGAGCACAATGCATGTCCCCAGAGCACCATACATGTCCACAGAGCACAATACATGTTCCCAGAGCACCATATATGTCCGCGGAGCACCATAGATGGTCCCAGAGCACCATATATGTCCCCAGAGCACCATACATGTCCCCAGAGCACCATACATGTCCCCAGAGCACCATACGTTGTCCAAGAGCACAATACATGTCCCAGAAGGTGTATCCAAACCTCTGTCATTATCCTTAGTGGTGAGACGAGTTGTTTTACATGCTGGTTTGTGAGTGTGCCATGATGCCTTTCTGCTGTTTTACTGTCACTCATAGTTGATACCTTTGTATCTAGAAGAGGGGGGAAACGGCAACCATGAAAAGGATTCGGTACCTGGAACTTCGCTCCAAGTGTCACCGGTGACAATAAACGGGAGCACCGCTCATCCCATACCTCCATCTTCACAGCTCCTCCCCACAGACACACCGCTCAGCCTCCAGGCCCTCGCCGGGGTCATTAAAGTCCCATTTAAATGCATTAGAAGAGAGTTGGAATTTTTGCGTTTTGTTAATCTTTATTTTTTTTCTATTATCTTTTATTGCTTTTTTTTCCACTTTCTCAGCTGAAACGAGCCGATTTGTTTTATCTTTTCCTGGAAGTAAAACAAAAATAAATATTTTAATAAAGATAGAGGGCGGCTTAGCTTGTTCCCGGGTGGAGAATCGGATTAATTACTCCATGGAGGGAACAAGAAAGGCATGTTGGGGCGGGTAATGAAGGCTTAGCAAAGACAGATTGAACAATTCTGTTGCGGGGTGACTGGAGAATTTCCGTAGCGCCGTTGGTGAGTATTAATGTGAAAATAATCACAAATCCCTACGAAGCAAAAAGAGAACGAGTGACAGGCGGGAGGATTGGGATCCACTGAAGTGTTAAAGGAGAAGTGTGGGGTCAGGGCTTTTCCCCATAGTTCTCCTTAGGGTAACGGGAGGACACAAACTAGCGTCCTCCCGTCACCCTAAGCTCAGTATATAGGGAGCTTCTGCTCGCGGTATACTGAGACGCCGCAGCTGAAGCGGATCCCGACAATTATGTCTGGATCCGCCCAGCTCTGTGAGTGACAGCTGGCTCTGCCTATCTAGAGTCAGAGCCAGCTGTACCCGCCCCCTCAGTCAGCGCCCGAGGATTGGAGCGGGGAGGGGGGAATCCAGCCCCTCCCCTGTCACGGCAGAGAGCAGTGACAGGATGGAGAGGTGAGCGAACGCCGGTATGTAAGACAATTCGTTTTTGTTCCGAATCAAAATTCGGGCATTTGGACACATCCTGATTTCCGAATCCCAATTTCCATTTCTGAATTTTGGATCCCGTCCGAATTTCGTTCAAGAACTAAACTGAATGGGACGTGTGACTTTTCTGGCCAATCAGATGTGTTTTTCAGTTTAAAGCTTCCGAATGGGTCTGAACACAAATTTTTGTTACGGTGACATGGGAGCCATATACAGTATATACAGACTGAAGGGGAGGACGGAGGTCAGATAGAAGACTGAAGGGGAGGACGGAGGTCAGATAGAAGACTGAAGGGGAGGACGGAGGTCAGATAGAAGACTGAAGGGAAGGGCGGAGGTCAGATAGGAGACTGAAGGGGAGGAGGGAGGTGAGATAGAAGACTGAAGGGAAGGACGGAGGTCAGATGGAAGACTGAAGGGAAGGACGGAGGTCAGATAGAAGACTGAAGGGAACGACAGAGTTCTGCTTTAAACATCTGACCACCACACACTAGGTATTTGGTATTTCCTTTCTGTAAACCCTGATATCAATCTTGGGAGGACGGCGAGGTTAATGTGTTCTGAAAGGAGGACCAGTTAATCTTTTTTTTCTTCAGTTCTTTGATACAAAGGCTGGGAGGATTGCGGCACGGAGGACTAATAAAAAATGCATTAGCACAAATATGGCGCCCAGCCCAGAGCCCGGCTCAACATGCTAACCTCATATTACACAGGAACATCAGGAGCGCGCCGGAGTGGATACTGAGCCATGAACACAATGAGACTGAGCGGAGCAGACCCGGGACCGGCCGGGATCCGAACAATGCGTCTGTGACCCCCGTGACAGCGTTCCGTGAGATTTACTGGGCTGACCGCGGCCGGGACACCTGCGGGCTCATTTATAAGAAGAGTCTCAGGGCGTCCCATCAGGATCACGTCGTCTTCATTGCGTTGCAGATTTAGAGTGCGGAATAAGAACCTGAACCCCCGACAGATATAAAAGATACATATTATTAATACATCCCGGCCCAGAGATTCAATGGAAACCCGACGTCGAGGGCGACCTCTCTCACTTCTCTGGTCTTGGGGCTCCTGAATGGGTACAGGAGCACCGGGGCACAGAGGGGCAGGAGTGCCAGTAGTAGCTGAATCTGATGAGCAGGAGCAGCAGACAAGAATAGCAGGGTAGTCAGGACAGGCAGAGGTCATCAACGTGAGGTACAGAGGATGAGGCAGGAGGATGGTCTGGAACAAGCCGAGGGTCAATCACTGGAGAGAAGCAGAAAGGTCAAAGCCAAGCCGGGTCACTGATAACAGGATCACTTCAGGAGCAGGATACAGGAACACAGGGAAGCTGACGATCTGACAGCAAAGGAGGTTTGCTAGTCACAGCCTTATATAGCCCAGAGGGCGCCAAAAACTCAAACAGCACGTCGGCGCGCGCCCGTGCATGCCGCGCACGTTTACGCAGAGGCGATGCACCTGATACAACTCTATTAGCTGCACCATGCGCATGCGCAAACGGCGGTGAAAGAATCCTGGCTCCGACTCTGGCTTCCTGACACCCTAACTGGATGACATTAAGGGGGTTATTCGCAAAGCTGCCGTAGGCAGCTGAGTGAATAACCGAGCCGAAGTGAAGTGAGCCGAACTCTGTTCGGCTATTCACTTCATGCTTGTACGGCTGAAATCAGCCGTACGTCGGGTGGCTTCAGGTTGGCCGAACATGCTCAGCCGACCCGAAGTGCAGAAGGAGTTCGAGTCAGCCGATCCAACATCTGGATCACCTGAGCCGAACCTCCAGCAGGCTACTCGCTGCTGTTCGGTCTATTCTCATAGATGCCGAACAGCAGCGAGTGAATAACCGAATGGCGCTCAGCTATTCTACTCGTTACCTCTGGTGGTACCGAGCAGAATAGAAAAACAGTAAAAAAAACTTGGGACTTTGTTTCCTGCATTTGGCGCACACCCTTATTGATCCCCATTGGGTTCCTGGACTCGTTCACACAATGGAAAATAAGTACATGCAGCAAATTTGGCGTCATGTGTTCCGTTGCAAGGAGAACACACAAAATAAGCGCCGCTCCTACGCCTCAGGCTAGGTTCACACCTAGGCGACTCCTGGCCGCGCGGCAATCCGCGCAGTTTTGTGCACTATTGCCGCGCGGTCAGGAATCACCAAGATGTGAACCGATCTCGCTGTGGGTGCCAGTATTTTCCAATGACACCCCAGTCGCGCCCGGCTTCCCGCCGTGATTCCGCCGTTGCGGGTGGATGCTGTCTGCGTCCGAACCGGGACACCCGCACCTGTTACGGACGTGCAGGTAAGGTGAGCGTAGGGTGGCGTACGGCCGCGTACTCCCACGTACTAATCACACGCAGCACCTGTCCTTCCCGGGTGCTGCCCGACGGACGTACACGCAGCACAGAGCTGTACGTGCCGGCCGTTACTCGTGTGAATGAGGGCTTAGCAACCTGAGATGCTCTGGCTAGAAAGGGGGCGGCAGGCACACCAGCAGCCCCCACATGTGACCCAATGAGATGCCGCCTGAGGTAACCCCATAGGCCACCTCATTATAGGGTCTGCCCTGTGCATACTTAAAGGAGAACTATGAGGGGGCAGGGGAGTGCTTTTCACTCACCTCATAGTTCTAGCCGACCTGTGACAATGAGACTGTCACAGGTCGGCTCAGTAGATCGGGAAGTGAGAGAACACATACCGGCGTTCGCTCACCTCTCGATCCTGTCATGGCTCTCTGCCGTGACAGGGGAGGGGCTGGATTCCCCCCCTCCCTGCTCCGATCTGCCAGCGCTGACTGGCCCTGTGCCAGGGGGGTCGGGAAAGTAGGTCCCTTCTTTTGAAGGACCTTGCACCCTTGTGCACGTTTTTGTGTGCTGTGATTTCACGGTTCACTTTTTTTGGTCACAGGGGCAATTGTGATGCACGTCCACGGGCTTCGATTAAAAAAAATCTGTTCTTATCAGTTTTTGGGGGAGAGCGGCCTACTTCCCCGGCACGGATGGAGGCTTAGTATTCCCTTATGGGTGCCGGAGAGGTTTCCTTTCCTCCTGGGTTGATTCTTGTCCGGTTCTGCCGGGCTTGTCCCCAGTTGTAGGCAAGAAATTTGCCGGTACTAATGCCTTCTAGTAGGGACGGGGCTGCATTTGTCTGGCCGGAGGGCTGGGGAGCGGCAGAAGCCCGCGGTACTGTGCACCCTGGGAGTGGCGTCTCAGGGTGTGCCGGAAAATCACTTGGGTTTGGGACCCCACTTGATTCACCTGCACACGGTCACGGTCACTCAAGCTTTATCTGTACTACGCCTCTTGGGCAGGCTCTCTGGCTAGTCCGGGGCATTTTTTTAAATCTTTGGCCTTGACGGCCCGCCAGGTTTGTGCACTGGCACCTTATTTATTTTAAGCACTATTTTTTTGCACGTTTTTGACTTCACAGAATCGATGGAGGGTGCAGGTACCTTCGGGGCCTGTTCCTGAAGTTATGGAAGGAGGCTCTGTGACCTGCACTGGGGCCCCCTGCCTCCTGCCACTCGGGGGTCTCCCTTCGGGGGAGCCTTCACGTAGTACTCGGTGGACCTGTTTCGCCAGGTCCCAGAGAATGGGAGTCCGCCGACTTTCGGGTAGGTGGACCTAAGTCGTTCTTGTCCCTGTCAGGAGCCTTGCACCCTGGGGGATCAGGAAGTAGAGGCCCAATAGCACCCTTGTGCACTGTTTTTGTGTGTAGTGATTTTACTATTGACTTTTTTTTGTTCACAGGGGTATTGTTTTTTCGTTGCACGCTTCCACAGGCTTCTAAAAAACAAACTGGTGGCCATTGCTAATGGTCACTGGGCTCTTTGACAAGCCTTGGGCCAAGGATAGAGCGCCAGCATGGAAGAGAGTATGTGCTACCTACCTGAGGGGCAAGTGGGTGGTGTCCTCCCCTCCCTGGTTTTAGGATCCTTAATCAGTTCACTACGCGTGTTAGTATACAAATGTAAATACCAAAAAATACCAATAACTTTTTAATTAAAATTGCCCAATACTTTAATATGCACCTTATAGGTTCCGGCGACATCTATAAGTGTCCCTCCATCCAGAGGTCTCTTCTTAAAGTCCATCAATTTGCATTACTCTAGAATTGAAGTGTGCGTGGACTCCCTGTGTTAGGGAAATCCAGCAAACAGACATAGAACGGGTACTGTGAGAGCCGCTGCGACATTTTTGTGCTAACATTGCTTATAATTGTGCCCATGTGTGCAGAGGAAGGCTGCACACGCAGATTGGCGTGCAGGTGCTCACATCTAGCCGTGGCTCCAAAAGGCCTATTTAATCTTTCATCCTGCATGCAGCCAGTGCTGAGAGATCTTCAGCTAGTGTCCAGTGTTGATTTCTGATTGCTCTTGTATCTGACCCGGCTTGATCCTCTGACTCTGCTGCTCTCCTCCTGCCCCTGACCTCGGCCTGTCCCACTACTCTGCCTCTTGTCTGCTGATTTGGTACCACTTATCCTGCATGGCTTGACCTCAGCTTGTCCTGACCCAGCTTTTGCCTTCCGATTCTGCAGTGCACCACTCGCCAGCTACTGATCCGGCTGGGCTCTGACTCTGCTTACCCACTCAGCTGGTATCCTGCATGCTTCTGGGTGACTACCTGCCTGATCATCTGTTATCGACGCGGCTTGTTTGACCTTGCTCCTGCTCTGTATGTAAGCGGGTTAGGGTGTGGCGGCTTCACAGAGGGAATCACACGTAATGGTCTTTTAAACAAGGTAACGTTTATTACCGGAGGGCCGGTAGTAGGAAGAATATTTACAATAGTAGGGCAAGCGATTTCACTCCAGGCATGGAGGCACAGGTACACAGTACAGTCACTTCTGATATAAGCGGTAATTGTATTCGTTAGCACTATCGGCACTTCCCACTGACTGGCACAGTATATATCCAAGCACACAATACGTATCTGTAAAGGCTGATAACACGTTACCCGGAAGCAGCGGGATATTTGTTCCGTACAGGGAGATATGAGTCTGGCCCACTCTTCCCGCACTCACAGCGGGAACATCGGTTTGGCTATAAGCAACTGGGAGTCTTTCATCCGACCAGGATTGCCAATGCAGGACTCCGTAGGAACACTGAACTCTCCCTCACAGGCCGGAACACTCTCCCTGAACTCTCCTAACTCTCCCTCACAAGCGGGGTATCTGACCCTGTCTACATCCACACGTGTTCTGCCCAAAACGTGGCTGGGCTTTCATATATAAGATAACCACCCCAAAATGGCCGACCAAATCTCCCGAGAATTCCTGTCCTATCAGGACACCAGGCTTCTCAAAAATGGTGCTAGAGAGACAATTATAGAGGCTAAACAGTTCTGAACATTATTTACACATAAACATATCAAATCGGCGGCTGGAAGTAGTTATATATATATATGTCTCCACTCTGCTTCCAGGATCCTGCGTTACAATCGCATCCTGCTAAGGGACCCCTGCAACCTGCACACAGCTCTGCCAGGAGTCTCCACCTACCGGCACTTGTTCCCCCACCTTGTCCTCACGCACCTGTTCCCACTATCCAGGGGTGTTTGGACTGGAGCAGCAACAGAGGCCGCCCTCGTCATGTCAGGCTCCCTTTAAGGAACGTGACAGGATCCGAATTTCCCAAATGTATTTGCGGGGCTACCTAATGCTATTCGGGTCTGGGAGCCTCAGCTTTAGTATTATATGTATATACTGTATATGGCTCCCATGTTACCGTAATGAAAATTTGTGCTCAGACCCATTCGGGTGCATTAAACCAAAAAAACACATCTGATTGGCCAGAAAAGTTACATGTCTGATGCAGTTTCGTTTTTGAACGAAATTCAGACGGGGTCCTAAATCCGGAAACGAAAATTCGGATTCGGACACATTTGGATGCATTGGGATTTGGAAAATTCGGATGTGTCCGAATTTCAGAAAACGTGTCAGAATTATGATTCGGAACGAAAGGAATCGCACATGTCTACCACCAATGTAAGGAGTCACTCTGTCCACCAATATAAAGGATCCCTACAATTTTCACCGTCTGTGTTTATTTTCTGGCCATTATTATTTGATTATTATTAATATAATAATATTAATATAATATTATTATGTTAATAAATTATTGATTTTATCCTATAATTAGGTAAGCCCCGTTGTCTTTTCTTTTATGTAAAATTCTCTACAGCTTACTGATCACACTAATTGTCACGTACCTTAGGGGAGTCTGAGACGTCGAGGGCGGCCTCTCTCACTTCTCTGGTCTTGGGGCTCCTGAATGGGTACAGGAGCACCGGGGCACAGAGGGGCAGGAGTGCCAGTAGTAGCTGAATCCCATGAGCAGGAGCAGCAGACAAGAATAGCAGGGTAGTCAGGACAGGCAGAGGTCATCAACGTGCAGGCAGCGAGGTACAGAGGATGAGGCAGGAGGATGGTCTGGAACAAGCCGAGGGTCAATCACTGGAGAGAAGCAGAAAGGTCAAAGCCAAGCCGGGTCACTGATAACAGGAACACTTCAGGAGCAGGATACAGGAACACAGGGAAGCTGACGATCTGACAGCAAAGGAGGTTTGTTAGCCACAGCCTTATATAGCCCAGAGGGCGCCAAAAACTCAAACAACACGTCAGCGCGAGCGTGACGCACACGCTTACGCAGAGACGCTGCACCTGACACAACTCTATTAGCTGCACCATGCGCATGCGCAAACGGCGTTGAAAGAATCCTGGCTCCGGCTTCCTGACACTAATGTACTATGACATGTAGGTCTAATTGGGTTCCCTGAGACCTGAAAACTATTTTGAAGGTTCCCTCATGGTAAAAAGCTTTGGAAAGGCTGCACCCCCCATTCATCGATAATCCAGGCATCTGACAATAAAACATAGCAGGTAGTTTTGTATAACGATTCACAATTCCGAATTCTCTCTAACTCTCCTCATTTGGTGGCACTTTCCCGCCACCCCGATGTTTTGGGACTATTCCTCCTGAATCTAAATAATGTGTGAAATACTTTTTCTCGGAGTGCCAGGCAACAGCTGGAGATAAAACTGGTTGAAGTTTATGAGGGGTTTTATAAAGCATCATCGGCATGAGAGTAAAACACAAAGTGCCATTCGGTGGCATCAAGCTTTATGGAGAAGCTCTCACCTCCGCAGCAGATACGCCTTTTATAGCGTTCCGTCTACAGGCGTCTCTCGCCGTCTCCGGGGGGTTCTCAGGTCTCTTAATCATTCATCAAATCCCTCCATCCACAGCAAAATACGAGAGGGAACAATAAGAAGAAAGGAGAGAAAGTTCAACTGAGAAACTCATTTTCATCTTCTAGACTCCTTCGTCGCTGAAAGTTTTATCAGTTTTGAGTTTTTCCCGTGTATTTTACTACATACAAATCCTTCTCACTGTGCATCTCATTGTGTGCTTTTATCACCAGGAGATGAGGGACATTAAATATACTTTGGATCTCAATAGAAAATGTATGCAAAGTTATACCTATAGAAGAGTCAGAGAAAAAACAAACACAAACAGAATGTTGATGATATAAATCCCTTTCCCCCTTTTCACCTTTCCTTTTCTCTTCCTTCACTTTCCACTTTCCTTTCCTCTTCCCTTTGCTTTCCTTTCCTTTTCTTTCTTTCCTTTTCTCTTCCTTCCCTTTGCACTTTCCCTTTCTCTTTCTTTCCTTTACTCTTCCCTTTCCTTTTCTCTTTTCTTTCATCTTCCCTTTCCTCTTTTCCTTTCTCTTTCTCTCCTTTCCTATTCTCTTTTTTAGTTTTCTCTTTCCTTTTCCTTCCTTTGCTCTTCCCCTTCCTCTTTCCTTTTCTCTTTCTTCATTTTCCTGTTCCCTTTCCTCTTTTTCTCCATCCCTTTTCTCTTTCCTTCCATTTTACCTTTTCCCTTTCCACTTTTCTTTTCTCTTCCTTTCCTTTCTTGTTTCCCTTTTCCCTTTCTTATTCCCTTTCATGTTTCCTTTTCTCTTTCTCTCCTTTCCTCTTTCCTTTCCCCTTTCTTTCCTTTGCTTTTCTTTTTCTCCTTCTTTCATTTTCTCTTCCCTTTCCTATTTCCTTTCTTTTCATCATTTCTTTCTGTCCTTCATCCATCCACATCCTTTCCTTTTTTTTTCCTTCTTTTCTCTTTCCTTTTCCCTTTTGTTTCCTTTGCTCTTTCCTCTTCTCTTTCTTCCCTTTCCTCTTTCCTTTTCCCTTTCTTTCCTTTCCTCCTTCATTTTCTTTTCCTTTCCTTCCATCTTTCCTGTCCCTTTCTTTCCTCTTTCACTTTCCTTTTCTTTGCTTTGCTCTTCCCTTTTCTCTTTCCTTTCCTTTTCCTCTTTCCTATCTTTTCATCATTTTTTTCTGTCCTTCATCCATCCTCATCCTTTTCTTTTCCTTCTTTTTTTTCTTCATCTTGAGAAAGTAGAGAAGGCCTTCCCCCATAGACGGTGATTGCAGCAGCCATCGTCTTATTTTCCTTCTTTTTTTCCCCTTCTTTTTCTTTCATTTTTCTTTCCTCTTCTCTTTCCTTTCCATTTTTTCCATCTCCCTCCCTTTCCTTCCTTCTTTCCTGTCTCCCTTCCTTCCCCATTTTCTTTTCCTTCCCTTCATTCCTTTTGTCCTCCCTTCCTTTCATTCATTTTGTCCTTCCTTCCTTTGTTCATTTCCCGTTATTTAGAGTAGAGAAGGTCTTCCCCCATAGGCGGTGATTGCGGCAGCCATCGTCCTCTCGCCTGAGTGGTGCTGCTCGGTGTTTATCGGAGATTTATTGGGCTTATGAAGCCAGCCGGTGTGCAGGCCTTGTCCCAGACAGGTGGCAGAAATGTTTATGGGCGTGCATCGGGGACCCCTCTCATGAAACACCAATCTCCTCGCCTATTTCCACCCGATCAGAGGCGAGAAGTGACTCCGCCGAGTGATTGATGGCGGGTTATCCGGCGCGGAGACGGAAAAGGCTTTAAGTCATGGGACAAATTCATTTTCATAAATCGAGAAACAACAGACGCGGAGCTGGAAGGTGCAATCTGGCTCCCCAGGACTCGACATTATTCTCAGAGAAGATCCGGATGTGGAATTCGCTGTAAATTAAAAGCTGCAACACAGGCGGGGAGGCGGAGACGGTGAGCGGATCGGGGTCATAGTTAGATTTCGGCTTGGTATGAATATTAACCCCTGTGCTGCTGGGAGATTGTGAAGTTCAGCGATAGACTGATATTCCCCACTCCCCGTAAAAAACAGGAAGCCGAGTTAATCATCTAGACCAGGGCGGAGCCACCTCCCATGAGCCAGAGACATGACTACCTGAGGCAGAAGCATGGTGGGGTTTGTAGTTTCACCACAAATGGAGTGCCCAGGTTGCTTACTCCTGATCTAGGCCTTGCCTCACCAGCCTGACTGCCCCCGGTCCACCCTTATTTAATTTCAATCAAGGAGGCTCAGCATCGCATATGGAGGTTACCTATGGTGGGCAGAATTTAAATGTAATCTGCCTAGGAACGCCCATGCCTCCATACTGACACCCACCCATCAAGGCATTGTAATATTTGCATAACACCTCCCAAGAGCCGGCCCACTGCTTGCATCGGGGAGAGGAGTACTGAGGCAGGGTGCTGTGATATTTTTAGGAAGCTATTAGGGATGTCCCGATACCGGTACTAGCATCGGTATCAGGACCGATACAGGGCATTTTGACAAGTACTTGTACTTGTCAAAATGCCCCGATACATAACGCTGAAGCTTGCGCTATTTATTTCTTTTCTTACCTTACCGGGAGAGCAGCTGCGAGTCCGCGCTGGTCCGGTGGGTGGAGCTCCAAGTGGAGTCCTAATTTAGCTGACAGGGAATCGGGCAGTCGCCGGCCAGCTAAATTAGGACCCCACCTGGAGCTCCTCCCACCAGACCATCGCTGACTCGCCGATGCTCTCCCGGTAAGGTAAGAAAAAAAAAATAGCGCAAGCTATTAGCATCAGTGGCAAGATTGTAGACCTGCACAAGGCTGAAATGGGCTACAAGACTATCAGCAAGAAGCTTGGTGAGAAGGAAACAAATGTTGGAGCGATTATTCCCAAATGGAAGGAATAGAAAATAACCATCAATGGCCCTCGGCCTGGAGCTCCATGCAAGATTTCGCCTCATGGGGTAAGTATGATCATGAGAAAAGTGAGGGATCAGCCCAGAACTACACGGGAGGAGGAGCTTGTGAATGATCTCAAGGCAGTCGGGACCACAGTCACCAAACAAACCATTGGTAACTCAATACACCGCCATGGATTGAGATCCTGCAGTGCCCGCAAGGTCCCCCTCCTCAGGGAGGCCCATGTACAGGCCCGTCCCCCTCCTCAGGAAGGCACATGTACAGGCCAGGCTGAAATCTGCCAATGAACATCTAAATGATTCAGAGAAGGATTGGGAGAGAGTGCTGCGGTCAGATGAGACCAAAAATTTGCTCTTTGGAGGAAGAAAAATGCTGACTATGACCCGAAGAACACCGTCCCTACAGTCCAGCACGTAGGTGGAAACATTATGCTTCGGGGCTGTTTCTGTGCTAAAGGTATAGGCCGACTTTGCCGCATTGAGGGGCCAATGGACGGGACCACGTATTGTAAACCTCCTTCCCTCAGCCAGAACACTGAAGATGGGTCGTGGATGGGAGTTACAGCATGACAATGACCCAAAACATACCGCAGTGGCTGAAGAAGAAACACATGAAGGTCATCGAGTGGCCTAGCCAGTCTCCAGACCTTCATTATATAGAACATTTATGGAGGGAGCTGAGACTTCGAGTTGCCGAGTGACAGCCAAGAAACCTGAAGGATTTAGAGAAGATCTGTAAAGGGACCAAAATCCCTCCTGAGATGTGTGCAAACCTGGCAACCAACCCCAAGAAACGCCTCACCTCTGTGCTCCCCAACAAGGGTTCCCCCAGGAAACGTCTCACCTCTGTGCTCCCCAACAAGGGTTTCTACACCAAGTACTGAGTCATGTTCTGCTTGGTGATCAAATACTTATTTTACTCACTGAACTGCAACTCCATGTATAACATTTGTATCATGTGACTTCTCTAGATTTTTGGTTGATATTCTGTCTCTGTCATTTAAAATACACCGATGATAACAATGATAGACCTTTCATTTCTTTGTAAGTGGGCAAACTGACCAGATCTGCCGGGGAGCAAATCATTATTTCCCACACTGTATATAATATATAATAATACAAGAGCCATGAGAGGTTACAAATATAAAAATTAATGTCCTCGGAAGCCAAAATCAAATGACTGGGTGACACCAGGGAGACCTTAAAAAACAACCATCGGGAGGAGGGCCAATGAGACCGGCCGACATCACCAGGAGAACTACCCCGGCTCTGGATCCAGGTCTGGATTTTGATGTGCTCCGAGAATATCGTTTTCATTTACATTTTTTTAGATCTTCATACAAGTTACAATTTAACATTCCCCAACCTGACCAAATCTCTGCAGAGCATTTCTCCCGACAACTGAAACACGGAAGTCTCCGGCGATGCCGTTTGTTTGCTTTTTTAACATCTGAGCTGAGAAATTCAGATAAAAGAAAATTCCGCTTTTGTTCGGATTTTTTTTAAAAATGTTCACCTGCCGTGAGAGAATCTAATAGCCGATCTCACGTTCCTGCTGGAGATTGTTTTTTACAGAAGGTGATTATTTTTTAAATGTGGTGGAGCAGTGGTGGCCAACTTAAAGGGGAGATCAAGTCATAGCCCCCGACATGACCACATATGATAATCATTGTCAGGGGCGTCCCAAGGCTGGGTGACACCCGGAGCGGTAACCGAGTGTCACCCCGCCGAGGCGTCACTGCGCGTGACGTCACCACGCGCGTGCGCTATGACGTTGTCGCGCACGCGCGGCAGTATTCTGATACCTGCCGGCGGCCATCTTGGTGATGGACGCCGGCAGACCCTTGTGACGCCACTGATCATTGTCTGTAATGCAACAATAACCTGTATGTGCTTCTGTAGAACTCCCCCCTCCTTGTAAAATCTCATGAGCAGAGTCCTTCAGATCCTTTTGTATGGAATTGTATTGTGATTGTAACGTCTTTCCATATTTTGTAAAGTGCTGCGCAAACTGTTGGCGCTCTATAAATCCTCTACAACAATAATATACCTCTTCCCCACCCCCGCAGCTGGGGGGGGGGGGGGGG
>NW_017307249.1:186819-187520 GCF_000935625.1 Nanorana parkeri
GGGGGGCGACGACAGAGGGCACCTCCCTGAAATGAGAAGGGGACCCCCTGAAATTACTTTTTTTCAGGTTGGGATCCCTGAAAACTGCAAGCATGATACAGGCCGGGGTCAAAAACTGGGGACATACTACAAGAGATGGACACGGACAGAGACTGCGTACATACTACAGGAGATGGTCAGAGACTGCAGATATACTATTGCAGATGGCCAGAGACTAGGGTTGCCACCTTTTCTTCCAGTGAAACCCCAACACTCTAGCGACGCACTGAATTTTTTGGGGGAGAATTAATTGCGGCTTATTCATATGTAAATAGCAACACCTAGTGATGTCCCGATACCGATGCTATCATCGGAATCGGGCCCTATACAGGGCATTTTGACAAGTACCTGTACTTGTCAAAATGTCCCGATGCCTAGCACCGAAGCTTGCACTATGTTTTTTTTTTGCGCTAATTTAGGTGGGCGGAGACTGCCAGATGACCCCGTTTGGAGCGCCGCCCACCGGAGCAGCAGTGACGTGACGCTCGGCGAGGTAAGTAAGAAAAAAAAAACAACCCGCAGCGGCGAGTCAGCACCTCTGAGCCAGCTAAATTAGGAACCCACCTGGAGCTCCTCCCACTGGACCAGCGCTGACTCGTCACTGCTCTCTCCGGCACAGTGAGTGAGGGCAAGGGGGGGGGGGAAGACACTATTATGCTGCA
>NW_017307249.1:187613-190562 GCF_000935625.1 Nanorana parkeri
CTGCTCTCTCCGGCACAGTGAGTGAGGGCAAGGGGGGGGGGAAGACACTATTATGCTGCAGAGTTTAATTGTAAATGTATTCTCTGCACTGTATTAGATGTATTAGCAGTATATACTCTATATGTACTACATATAGAGTACATATAGAGTACACACTGCTAATACAGTGCATTTACAATTATACTCTGCTAACATGAATGGATTAAATGATCTGTATGTAGCCCTGTACTAGGGATCATTTAAAGTCACCTGTCCCTTTAAGAAAAAGTATCGGTAATTGGTATCGGCAAGTACATGAGGGGAAGTACTTGTACTTGGGCCTAAAAAAGTGGCATCGGGACATCCCTAGCAACACCCATTGATAACCTCCTCCCTCTGTGCGCTCCATGGATGGAGATGCGGCTCTACAAATTGCACATTCACCTGAGTATCATCTCTGAGTATCTCCTGCCGGTGAAGCTCAGCACCTCAGAGGTAACATCCTCACTTTGTATAGAACTACCCGGAAGGGATCGTTTGTTTCTCCAGGGAAGATGAAGTTTCACTATTCTCCTGTATCGGATCCTGTTAATGGTCCCATCGTTCTGACTGAACAGATATTTCCGGTTTCTTCGGAAAGTCGCGGGTGGTTGATGGTGAAAACGAGCGCGCAGACAATGAACCCCAGATGGTCTCCGGTGAAGGAAGGGCCCCCCGGGGGAGAAGACTCTTTATTGAGTTTGTTTCTATTGTGTTTATTTGTGTTGTGTTGTAACCTCCAGTGCAGCGAGCTGGGTGAGCGCGAGTAAACAGAGGAGTCGCTGTCATCGCAATCGCTGCCAAATACAAGTGCCCCTCCGGCCACTGTGCCCGCTTCCACGGATCTGCTGCCAAGCAGCAGATGGTGAGTGACAGGTCCGGCTTTATCACCAGGCACAGCATCATTAATATTCATATAGAAGACTTCACACTGCAGGCAGCACAAACAACAAAAACCACATCCAGCCAAGTTATTTATTGTGTCCAAAAAGCACAAAGAGCTATTTTAAATACTGCCGGTACCTGAAGTACCTGAAACGTGCTGTTTACTGACCCCCCACCCCCACCGGAAGGATGGATGGTGCCGTGAGACTCGTCCATAGTCAACGAGAGGATGCACAGACCTGGACAAAGTCAACCAAGACATTCAATTATTGTTTAAAGCTGAAGTTTAACCTGCTTATATCTTTCCTTTCATGTTTCCACGCGCCTGCGCGATGATGTCATCGCGCATGCGCGGTCATCTTTTTGATACCTGCCAGCAGCCATCTTGGTGATGGACGACGGCAGAGAGAGGAGGGGACGTTCACCCTGCAGCTGTCAGGCTCTCGGTCCATGACCGAGCGCCCAACTTTTCAGAGGGGGCGACACCAAAATAACTGTCTGTCATTTTGGTGTCACCCCTCCAATGGCAGGCCGCACCCCCTGCACCACCCCTGTGACGCCACTGCCCATCATCAACATGCACAATTTTACATAAAACCTTTCCGTTGTCATTTCATCCATATTTTTGACCAAGTGATATTGCTATTGAAGTTATGGAATGCAACCTTAGACCCCCTGACATCATTACTATGTCGCTGTGCTTCTCTCTACAATGCAGGAAGATTGTGGCTGGTGGGAGGAGTCGGCAGGGGGCTGTACATAGCTTTCTGAAAACATCACAGTGCCCAGCCTCATTACTCCTCTCAAGCACCCTCAGCTCTGATGCAAGCAGTGGGCTTGTCCTTGGGAGGAGTTATGCAAAAATCTAGATGGCTTTGCGGGTGGGTGTCAGTTCAAGACCGCCCTAGGCAATGCTCTCATGTGATGCTGAACTTCCACAATTTAAGGAACTTAAATGCAATGACTGAAAGGGGCGGGGCCAGGGACAGTCAGGCTGGGGAGTAAAAAGCTAGATGATGCTGGATGTCCTCCAGCCAGGAAATGAGGCGGAGCTCTATCTGACTTGCTGCAGCTTCTTATCCTCATTGTGAGAAGCTCCCGGTGTGCAGTGACAGAGCCGGTACAACTGTGCAAGACTGAAGGGAAGGATGGAGTTCGGCGTCTTACCAAGCACCATGGGGCAGATGAGTCATCTAAAAAACTTTGGCTGTGACATATTATTGGAAGGTATGATCGATGAAGAACCTCAGACACTCTTGACTAGGGGATGCACTGATACCGCTACTAGTATCAGTGCCGATCCTGAGTATTCGGGCGAGTAACTTGCCCAAAGGCTCCCGATGCTTATCCCGATACTGGAACTTCCGGTATCAGGAAGCCGGGTGGTGAGTCATTACACGCCGCTTGGGATTATTGATTGGCCTCATCACCATGGAACATGGAGCTGGTTCCCCGGCCAATCAGGAAGCCGGGGGGCAGGTCATGATTCCCCCCCCAGCTTCCTGATTAGCCAGGAAACTGGCTCCATGCTCCCTCGTCACTTGCTGATGAGGGAGCATGGAGCCGGTTTCCTAGGCAATCAGGAAACCAGGTGCTAAGTGTCAACGTGCCGCCCGGATTCCCAAATTGGTCGGGAAGCTGGCCACTCAGGAAGCCCGGCGGCGAGTTGTTACCTGCCCCCCGGCTTCCTTATTGGCCAGAAAGCCGGCTTCATGCCAGAGAGTCCCGTTCAGCTCCTGTCCTGGCAACCAGTAATGTTAATGAGGTGGGCAGCACACGGGGCAGAGCCAGAGGTACCCTGCACCACCAGCATCCCCCAACCATGAGTACCACCCCATGGGTGCCAGGAGTCCAGTACACAAAAGCTCACTTCTGACAGCCAAGAGATGCTCATGCAGACTGATGGTAAGAGGTAGGAAGGCAACTGGCACGGACAATCAGCAGGCTGGAAGCGTGGTTAGGACAGGCAGATTAGCAGCCAAGCTAATGGGCACCTGGGGGCCACCACAAACCTCCCCCCCCCCCCCCCCCGCCCGCCGGCGGCAA
>NW_017307249.1:190674-194073 GCF_000935625.1 Nanorana parkeri
CCCCACGCCTCAGGCAGGGAAAAGTACTGATAAGGGGTGTACAGGTACGAGATCTGAACTGGTTAATTATCGATCTCCTAATATTTGCAACACATTTGATATCCATTGTCTTGAATATCAGGCAGATCTATCCTACAGCCATAGAGTGTTCCCAGGATATAATATTTGGAAGAAATGTTCCTTTGTTTTCATCCGAATCCCCAGCCCGTGTCTTCTGTCACTCGCCTTCTCCAGCCCGGGGGCTATAACACCGCGCATTGTGCACATTCTCAATTTCAGCTTTCTCTAAAGTTCTTCTCCTCCTTCTGTCTCCCTCTCTTCTCCTCCTGTGATATTGTCTGCTCTGAAGTTTATTTCACCCCGCTGTCTGCAAAGCTCCCAACCTCCATTGTTCCTGATCATGTGACTTATAAATAAATTCCCCACTGCTTTCATTAGTCTATGCGAGATCAACGGGAGTGGAAAAACAACGTCATTATGGAACAATGCAGAACACAACGCAGAGTGTGTCAAGGCCACAAAACATGTGCGCTGTAATGTAATGATGGAAATTTAGCACACCCCATGTACCTTCTTTGGGGCCCGGGATCTCACGGGACCCAAGCTGGTCAAACATGCTTCAATTTCGCATCATTTTTTAGATACATTGTACATTTTCTGATGCTTTTGAAAGCTTTTTCACTGCACTTTGCAACGGGTTATGTTTCTTCATTTGCTCCTCGTTACTGTACTAATAATGATCAATAACATAATTGATATTGCCAGGACACAGAATAAGGGTCATTGCCAGCTGGTAAACAGATGTTTACATGAACTCGCTGGTCAATGCACAAGGCCATGGAGAGCGGTATGCACATACTCACACACAGGTATGCACACCTGATTCCAGTCATGGTGCCAGGCGGTCTTAAAATTTTGAGCAGTTCTTGCTTTTTGATTTTCATAGGTTTAATTCCTCACAGCTACCATTGGATCACAATGTGTGTGTGGACACCATACTCATAGTATAAAGATTTATTTGCTCCATGTGGTATCGTTGCCAGAGACTACCTGAGAACAGTGGAACCAACTGACAGCATCACATGCATGTACCATATATTTTAATATTGCAAAGCCTGAAAGAAAAGTTGTCACACTTCCCTGTGCCGTGATCCGGGGTCGGGTTTTGCCTCCTGTCCCATGTGCTCGCCTTCCTACCAATCAGATCTCATCCTTTGTGTTAAATCTTCTGCTCGCTTGTATCTCAGTGTTTGAGCAATGTGTTGTTTGACTTAGCTGGACCCCGTGTGCTGTTGTTGCCTTGGATCCCTGCGGATTGCTAGTTACCGACTTTGTTTCTTGTGTCTCCTGTCATTCCCTTGTGCTCCCTGTGAGGTCCTGCTTCCTGTGAGTTTGTTTTCCTCCT
This sequence comes from Nanorana parkeri, assembly GCF_000935625.1. Lineage (NCBI taxonomy): Eukaryota > Metazoa > Chordata > Amphibia > Anura > Dicroglossidae > Nanorana > Nanorana parkeri. The sequence continues at coordinate 192,080 of NW_017307249.1, forward strand.
ATGTGGCTGTTTGTCCTTGCAGCCTCGCTCCTCTGTTATCTCCGTATAGCCATGTTTTGCTGTCTTTCGGTTGTCTCCTTGTTCCCATTTTTATTTGGACTCCTGCTCCTGTGTTCCTCTGTATCCTGTACTGCTGTTTGTGTGCAGACCTTGCCCTGTCTGCCTTTGTGTCCTGAGCCCCAGTGCTGCAACCAGTTCCCTGAGTCTGTGCGGGTGTGCTAGCGGGCCACAACCTGGAAGGTGTCCAGCAGCCAATCATCCTCACCATTAGAGGCTCTGTGGAAGACCTGGCCCTTCTTAGATCCTGCGCCTCTTGTGTCTCCCGGAAAACGCACAGACTCCTAGTCCCCAAGCTTCCTGTTGTCAGGCTCTATAACGTTGCTCACTAATTCCAGGCTCCCTCTTATGACCAGACAGGAGAGCATCACCTGAGAGAGCCAGATGGGAGTTTCCTGTCTCTGAGTGAGGATGTCACCCCACTCACTATACATCAACCACTCAGTCCAGTCTGACCTTGCGTGGTCTTCCTGCTAGTGCATTCCTGCTGCTCTGAGTATCCTGATTCTGTGTATGACCCGATCCTGGCTGACGGTCTCCTCTGGCTCCTGTTCCTGGCTTATTCCTGACAACGCTGATTTCCTGACTCCTCCTCCAGGCTTGTTCCTTGCGACGCTGATCTCTGTGTCCCTGACCTGGCTTGTACGACTACCCACCCTGGCTCCTGACTCTGTCTTCTTCCGGTTTATGATTCTTGCTTGCTCCTCTGGACACTGTTCTTAATAAATATTTTAACTAGCACCTTTTGCTTGTCTGGTTTTTGGAGGGTACCTGTGGGAATTTGTGAGGTCAGGTACTGATGTTGGATGAGAAGACTTGGCTCACAATCGACACTCCAGTTCATCCCAAACGTGTTAAGTGGGGTTTAGGTCAGGGCCCCATGGAGTGCACTCAAGTTCCTCCACACCAAACTCATGAGGTCCTGTCTTTATGAAGCTGGCTTGGTACACAGGGGACAGTCATGGTGGAACAGAAAAGGGTCTTCACCAAACTGTTGCCACGAGGGTGCAAGCACACAGTTGTGTAAAATATCCCGGAGGAGTGTTGTATTGGACACCAGAGGCTGAGTGCCTACAGGATACGGTAATACAAGTTCAGCCCCCTGTATAGTTTTGGAGAGTGAGCCCTCGTTCACACCTGAAGCTTTGTAGCGCGTTCTACGCTCGACGAACGCTCTACAAAACGCTCAAACATCTAAATCCCATTGTATTCAATGGGTCTGGTTCACACCTTGGCGTATTTCAGCCCGTCCCTAACGCGCTACAAAACGGCCCATGCCTGAAAAGGTCCAGGTACTACTTTGGGCCGTTTTTGTTGTGCTTTTCCATTGGGATACAGCCAAGTAGCCCTCTGAAACGCGTGTTTGTCGCGCAATTTTTTTACCGTGAATCGCGGTAAATATTATCCACGTTTTCGTCACTCGCGGTAAATATTATCCACGTTTTCGTCACTTTCAGTGTCTGACGACGAACGTCCCCACGCATCGCTGTCGCTCAATTCGATAAGTGATTCCACATCACTATCGCTATTTTCAAGCTGCTCCAAAACCGCTTTTGACCTCAGCGGGCGCTTTTTTGATGCCATGGAGGCTCTCAAGTTTTCCAGGCAAATATAATAGTAAAAGTGCAGGCAGAACACTGGTACTATCTCTGGGGACAAAGCTGAAATAATTCGTTACAGTAACGAAATAGTAGCGAGATAGCACTGTCTACTGTGTAATACAATGTATTAGTGTGTATGTGGTGCTTTCACGTTTGAATTTCGCCGCCGGATCCGCCTCCCTCGACGCCGACGTTAGCCTACGCTGGAGACGGATGCCGGCAGCGTGCGAAGGAGACGCCGCGGGGATCGAGGGACAAGGTGAGTGTGAATTCAGGGTATTCCCGAGTGTGGCTCGGGGGTTACCGCTCCTGGTCGGGAAATTTAACCCCCGAGCC
>NW_017307249.1:194383-215899 GCF_000935625.1 Nanorana parkeri
GGGGTTACCGCTCCTAGCTAGGAAATTTAACCCCCGAGCCACACTCGGGAATACCGCCAGGGAGGTTAAGGCAGATTTTGTAGGTTTGAAATTGGGACTCCCAACAAATTTGTGTGCAGCTTTGTCCAAGTTAATTTTTTTAACCACAATGCACTGCATGGCCGGCAGGTTTCGAGGAAGGCTTTTGGATAAGCCTAATGCCAGTGTTCAGAAAGGCATGGAGCACAAGGAAGCAAGGGAATTGTGCGGAGAGACAGCATGACAGGGGGAGAAGGGGAGACAAGCATAGGAAGAGTTAATAGGAAAGGAAAAACAGAATAGGGAGGGAGGGGTCGCATACCTGATTGGAGGCAGTGAGAGAGGGTGGGATTTCCAAAGTTGGGGATCCTGGGAGGAGTTGGGAAGAGTCCAGTTGCTGAAAAATTGGACCAGGAGAAGGTATTTCGCGCCCACCCGCCCCTACAGAACTTTTGTTGCTTTTTTCTCTCTTGTTGTTAATTTGGTTTGTGTGTTTCTTTGTTCGCGATTTAGGTTGTCGAGTGGCTCGTCACAGCAGTCTTGGCGGTTTGGGGTCCTTGAAGGTGGTAGGGATGCGGTAAGTTATGGAGAATGGTGGGGGACCCATCATAGGTGTGGATCTCCTTTTAAGCGGTGTCAAGTGTTGAACACCTAGTTTTTGGGCTGGAGGTGTCTACGTCAAACAGATAAATGTCCCCGAGGCGGTGCTGTGCGGCTGGGGGGCCAAATTACTAGTCATCTGGAGGGCGTAGACACAATTGTTTATGGGTCGGTGTTTCCTTTTGTTTACAGGTGCCTTCAGGGACCCGGAAACCAGGGGTTAAAAAATAAATGTTTATACTGGTATATGTTGTGTTTCAGATAAGATATTGGTTTTATTTTTGTATTGAATTTTGGTATTTAAATTAAAGAAATAAGTGGCTGCTGTGGCCCTTTTGAACTCCATACGGTCTAGCGTGTTTTATTGGGAAAACTGGGGGAGGGGGTGGAGTTTGGTGGGGGACAGGCCACAGTGCGGAGGGGTGAATGGGGGAAAAGACGGGATCCATCTGAAGTACCCTTGTCATGGTACTCACTGTAGGGAAAGCTGACAAACAGCAAACTATACTTTACCTTTGATTGCCGGCTCTTTGGGAAATCCCCTTTTATTTGTTCTTATTACGAGGAGCATTTTTGTCTTTTTTTTGGGGGGGGGGTTAGGTCAGATGACACTTTTAGCTGCTCTTTAGTTCATAGCAAACCTTTTTTTTTTTGCTGCAAGACTTCTCTTTAGAAAACAAAATTGAGGATTTGGTCTTTTGTTTCATTGGGCACTGTTTTGGGGTTTTTATTTATTTCGGGAGTATATTTTTTATTTTACGTTGCCCGAGTCCTTTGCTATGGGTTCAACTTTTTTATTCCAACAATGCTTCCCTTTAAAAATGAGGGCTTTTACTTCAGTGGGTAATATTTTCAGGTTTTGATTAATTTTGGAGCTATATTGGGGTTTTTTTTTTTATTGTATGCTGAGGTCTTTTTAGGTTAAACTGCTTTTTGTTTCCTTCTTTTTTTTCTTAGTGCATGTTTTTTTTTTTGTTTTTTAAAAAGGACTTTTTTTGAGGGGTGATACTTTGGGGGGTTTTTAATTTCATTTAGATGTTTCTCGATTTTTATTTTCTGTGGATAGGGTCTTTTTAGGGGAGCTTAAATGCTGCATTCACTTGTTATTTTGATGCCTTAATAAAAAAAAAACAAACAAAAAAAAACAATAAAATAAAGAGGAAATACTCATATGCAATAAACAATAAATAAAAAAAATTAATTAGACAGGAAATAAAAAAAAAATAATTTGCAATAAAAAAATAATTAAACAGGAAATACTCATATGCAATAAAAAAAATAATAATCAGGAAATACTCATATGCAATAAAAAAATAATAATCAGGAAATACTCATATGCAATAAGAAAAAATAATTAAACAGGAAATAATCATATGCAATAAAAAAATAATTAAACAGGAAATAATCATATGCAATAAGAAAAAAAAATAATCAGGAAATACCCATATGCAATAAAAATGTAACAAAAACTGGAAAGAGTGGGGCTTTTAAGGTGTCACTCTAGGCATGAAAAACACATAGTGCAAGTATATCAATATTGAAAAATTAATTTTTATTATACAAATAAATAAAAAAGAGAGCCAATATATAATCCCATCAATACCGCCTCCATAGCAACTCCCTCAACCACAGTACAATCTAAGATGGCTGTAGGCATATAGCCTCTCTGGACCACACGGCCACATTCTAGTCTACTTGGCTGTATGCCAATGGAAACGCGAGACCAAAACGCCCCCAAAGAAGTACATGTACTTCTTTGGGCGTAGGCCGTTTTGTATCGCGTTCGGACGGGCGGAAATACGGCAAGGTGTGAACCAGACCCATTGAATACAATGGGATTTAGATGTTTGAGCGTTTTGTAGAGCGTTCGTCGAGCGTTGACCGCGCTACAAAACGTTCAGGTGTGAACCAGGCCTGACTCCTGGGTGGACCCTTCCTGTCTCCCAGGTGGAGTCTTGAACCCTTCCCAACACCTTTAATTTAAAGGCTGTGCACACCTGTGCCATCAGCATGCGCTGGCCACTCAGATTCAGGACACAGGAATGGAGATACCACAGTGGCATTGCCACGCACTGCCACAATATATATTCGGGATGCACCAATACAAGTTTTGCAAGTACAAGTACTGATACTCGCCCAAGTCCTCACAGACACGAGTACTGATACATTTTTGTTTGTTGTCATGTGACAATTTTTCTAAAACAATACAAACTGATGATTTCAGGACAGCGGTGGGGCGTCAGAGCCCGGTCCCATCTGCAGCCGCTGCAACCCTCGAAGTTCTCATGAAAATGCCAAGTATATCGGCACCGGTGCTTCGAAAAGTATCTGTGCATCCCTACTCGTATACATAAAAAAAAAAAGGCAAATAAAAAAAAGAAATTAAATTCGATTTGGACAGAACAACTAAAGACAGAGAAGATATACACAAGAACAGAGGACACATTCCCCTCAAGGAACTCTATAGAACCTCCCGGAACGAGAATTAAAGGCATGAAAAATTCCGCCACCGTCCGTCTGTTGCCTAATCTCGCTTCATCTCGGAGACGAGCTCGGCGCGGATAGAAATATTAGATTTGTATTACAGATCCCTCCGGTGACGCCGCACAATTCTATAGACTGAAATCTCCGGCATGAAATGAGTGGAGAGCCGCACACATTATACCGCGCGGTGTCAATGGCCTTTAGGTTTAGAGTAGACGGCTAGGACTCGATTAACGCGGAGTGTTCTGTCATCTTCCTGTTCACACGCAGAAATCGATTCCGCACTGTATCCAATCTTTATGACTTCTCTCCTGAGCAGCAAGTGTGAGACATTCCAGAGATACAACTGTCTCCCCGGAGAATATATACTGTGTATAAATATATATATATATATATGTGTGTGTGTGGCATTCCTTAATTGCTCAATATACTATTTATGCTTCTGGAAATGGGTATCAGCATAGGGACACAAGCTTCTCAGCTCCATCTGGTGGCCATGGTGCAGAATTACATCACAATACATTCAACCTGAAACGTAAAATATATTAGGAACCTTCGATTCTGACATTATTCACACAAAACGAACATTCACAGATAACCGTAGGGTGAAGGGCCCTGTGAATAGTTTATAAGTAGGTAAGTATGTGAATAGTATGTGAATAATTTATAAGTAGACTACTATGTGTAAGGTTAGTATGTGAATAGTATGTGAATAGTGTGTGAATAGTTTATATGTAGACTCCTATGGGTAAGGTAAGTATGTGAATAGTGTGTGAATAGTTTATATGTAGACTCCTATGGGTAAGGTAGGTATGTGAATAGTATGTGAATAGTTTATATGTAGAATCTTATGGGTAAGGTTAGTATGTGAATAGTATGTGAATAGTTTATAAGTAGACTCCTATGGGTAAGGTTAGTATGTGAATAGTGTGTGAATAGTTTATATGTAGACTCCTGTGGGCAGGGCCAGATTTACTTCTCCGCTGCCCCAAGGCCAGGTTCTTCAATGCGCCCCCCTAACCGCCCGCCCCCCGCCTCCCCCATGGAGAGTGGCAGACCTGCATGCTGCGTACAACGTCATCGAGATCACTTGTACAAAAGAAGCGGCGGCTTCCCCTCTGTGCATTTCGCTTGGCTTGCCCAAAGAACAGCTAAATGAATAAAACAACTACCCGCCCGGCACTAGGAACTGCGTGTCCCGGGCATCAGGATATAGGCATTCCACACCCCTGCTGCCCCTCTACTCCCTGCTGCCCCTCTACTCCCTGCTGCCCCGAGGCCGGGCCTCGGTTGGCCTTGTGGGAAATCCGGCCCCGCCTGTGGGTAAGGTAAGTATCTGCTCAGGACAATTCTGACTTCATTTGGCTGTGCCTTAGAGACGCGGAGCCTGACCACCCGATGGAAGTCACCTTCATCCTGACCTCTACACATCATTGCGTCTCTGAGGGAATGACTATCTCGCGGAGCCAATAAGAACAGCTTTAAAGAAAGTTTCATGTAAAAAGGACGTATTAGGACCACACAAGTCATTTTGAAAAGATTTTCTCCCTCGTCAAATTGGAGCTCCAGCTTATCTATTAATTGCTAGTACTGTGCGTCCACGGCCATGCATCCATGTGCCTAAAGGCCCTGGAGACATGTGTGCTGGATGGACGGTGTAGCATGTTAATGTGAAATGGAAACACATAGCAGCAGCTCAATCTCATTCTCTATTTATTTTAAATGTAATGTCTCTGAATAGACTTTCACTGGTCAGAAGGAAGAGGCTCTGCGAAGTGGCCTGCTGGTATATTAATGACATCAAATCATACCTGTAGCTTTGGAGCCAATTATAGGATGAGGACAATTCTTGAAGGACAATTATTCAAGGAAGGCGGGCTTTTCATATATACACTGAGTGGCCAGATTATTATATACACTGAGTGGCCAGATTATTATATACACCGAGTGGCCAGATTATTATATACACCGAGTGGCCGGATTATTATATACACCGAGTGGCCGGATTATTATATACACCGAGTGGCCGGATATAAATACACTATATTGCCAAAATTGGGATGCCGGTCTTCAAACGCACATGAACTTTTTCTTTTTTTTTAACCAAATTTTATTTGATTTTTTCCATATAAAACTCCAAAAGAAAATAAAACAAATATACTATCAGCAGGTTACATAAAGGTGCATATCCATATCTATTATGCATCATACATGTAAGATGCATCAGGGTACATGTGCTGTCCGCTCTCCTGTTAATCAACTGCATACCAGGTACAAACACTGTGGAATTTCTGGATCTGTTAGGAGCTAAAGCTAGACCGAGTATCTGGCAGGTAGGAAGTAAGCTAATCCTGTGCCAGTCGCAAACTCCTCAGTGCATTCGACACATCTGCCTCTAAATACCATTTAGAGGATCTGAAGGGCTGAACCAGGTGAGTTATCTCTATTACCGTTAAGGTTTTCACAATGAAATGTTTCCATCTCTTGAAGAAGGATGAGGCCTGTTTATCTTTGTGCATTTCGGCCACACATGAACTCTAATGACATCCCAGTCTTAGTCCGTAGGGTTCAGTATTGGGTTGGTTCCGCCCTTTGCCGCTATAACAGCTCCGCCTCTTCTGGGAAGGCATCCACAAGGTTTAGGAGTGTGTCTATGGGAATATTGGACCATTTGTGAGGTCAGGTACTGATGTTGGAGGAGAAGGCCGGGCTCGGATTCTCTGTATTAATTCATCCCAAAGGTGTTCTATGGGGTTGAGGTCAGAAGTCTGTGCGGCCAGTCACGTTCCTCCCCCCCAAACTCCCCCATCCATGTCTTTATGGACCTTGCTTTGTGCACTGGTGCGAAGTCATGTTGGAACAGGAAGGGGCCGTCCCCAAACTCCTCCCACAAAGTTGGGAGCATGAAATTGTCCGAAATGTCTTGGTATGCTGATGCCTTATGGCGACCCATTCTTTCACAATAGTAGGTAGAAGCGTCTGCATGCCGAGGTGCCTCATCCTATACACCAGGGGCCATGGAGGGGACTGGAGCACCTGAATCCAATGATTTGGAGGGGCGTCCCAATAATTTTGGCAATATAGTATATACTGTATATCTAACAGTTGCTGGGTATTTTGGAAGGGTCATCCTAACACCCACATCCTATAGCATTGTATCTTCACTTATCCAGCCAGTATTTGGCCCAGCTGATGGAGATCGGTTGGCAATGGCAATGATGAAATATAATATTCTGTCTACCTTTGAGCACGTTACACTTGACTATCTCGCAGGCTAATCCGCTGGCATTGCCACAGTGAAATCCAAACAGTACAGAGGCTCATCGGATTAAAGTAAGCTTAAAAATAACATTTCCAGTGTCAGATATGCTAAGACAATAGAGAAGATCAAATGCATACCGTGTGCATAAATATGATGAATAATTATTATTGATAAGGAGGAAGGAGAGATAAAAAAAAAACTCCTAACCAATGGATATCTTTCCTAAGATAAAGATTGTTTTTTTTTTCTTTTCCAAACAGCCTTTTAAAACTGACAATATTTACAAAAAAAACAATATTTTACATGCAAAAATGGTTGGACCAGAGTAATTGTTATATTCCTGCTGTGGGCCTGTTTATTTGGTGATAACTTTATCATTACTTAAGATAACAAAGTAACACTTCTTTTTTTTTGTAACAAACAAGGAGTAACACATTTATTGTTTTGTTTTTTTTAAAGGGCAAACAATGGTTTCCTTTGGTGAAATTGTTTCAAGAAATGTATTTTATTTTAAAATAAATAAAAATGTATTAATTTATTTAATTGTATTTGAAAAACACCTTTTTTTTCTACTGGAAACACTGTTAGTTAAAGGAGAACTATGGGGTTAAGGCTTTTCCCCATAGCTCTCCTTAGGGTAACGGGAGAACACAAACATCCCACCCAGCCAATAGAACAGCTTTTCAAGGGACTCAAATCTGAAAAGGAATCACAGAGAGAAGCAGCAAAATCTGATTTATTATGTATTTTTGGTTTAATGATCCATTTCTGCACAGCCCTTTAATGCAAAGAGGGAAGGGCAGTCCTTGATGCCATGGTTCCTTTGTACTTTTCCATGCAAACAAACCCATGAGTTTGTAATTACAAGATAACATTGCCATTACTTCTAAACAAGCAAGGCACCAGAGTCAGTCCCAATGTACTCAGTGATGGAGCAGACCTGGTCAGACAAGTCCCTCTTTCTTTCCCTCCTTTACAAATCTGTGTGGTGACAGGTGATGAGGGGGGTGTGGCTGTTACTCAGCTCTGCCAGCACAAAGCACTGGAGGGGGAGGGCATGAAGCAGACTTTTCATTACGAGAAAAACATTTTTAAGGCATTTCCTATCACAAATCAGTCACAAATCATAACATCCGAGGGTACAGAAATGAGACATTGAAGCTGAACTCAGGGCAGCACAGTGGCTTAGTGGTTAGCACTTCCCTGGTTTGAATCCCGGCCAGGTGGCAGATGCAAGGAGTCTGCATGTTCTTCCTGTGCTTGCGTGGGTTACCTCTGAGTAATCCGGTTTCCTTCCACACATGCGGGAAGGATAAATGGCTCCTGGAGCTACTACAGTGCCAGCCATAATCTTCTGGGTGCTACACTGTGCTGTGCTGAGCAGCTTGCCCTCTAATCTAAAAACACAGGGGGGGGGCTGGGGTGTCACTCAATCAGCACAGTGGCCATTCAAAGAATGCCTAGTATTTTTATTAGGGATGCAGTGATACCAGTATTTCGTTATCAAGTAGGAGTACTGTTATTTATATTTTGGTACTCACAGATATCGAGTACCGGTACTTCCAGTAGCATAGAGCCGGCTTTGCAGGCAATCAGGAAGCCAGGCAGCGTGTCATTACCCGCTTCCTGGCTTCTTGATTGCCTTGGAAGCCGCCTGCATGCTGTTTGGCCGGCTGGATGCTGATTGGCTGGGAAGTCAGCTTCCCGGCTAATCAGCATCGAGCCGGCTGGCTGATTAGATGGGAAGCCGACTCCATGGTGTTTGGCCAGCTCGATGTTGATTGGCCGAGAAGCCAGCTTCCAAGCCAATCAGCATGGAGCCGGCTTCCGGTCCAATCAAGGTGCTGGGCTGCAGGTCATTACCTCTTTAGCCAACCCTCCCAGTTTTTTGATATGCAGCACCAGTCACGGATACGGTAGGCAGGCCTATCTTATCCCCATAGGAGCGGCGTGCCTTATAGTTCGGATCCCCTAGTGAGAATCCCTTGTTTTGCATTACCCGCAGCCCGGCTTCCTAATTGCCCAGGAAGTCAGCTGCATGCTGTTTTGCTGGCTCCATGCTGATTGGCTGGGAAGCCGGCTTCCCGGCCAATCAACATCGGGCCAGCCAAACAGATAAGTATCGGAGCACTTGGCCGAGTGCTCGCCCAAATACTCTGTATCTGCACCCAAACAGATGCTGGTATTGGTATCGGTGCATCCTTCATTTTTCGGTTGTATGGCGTGCATTTTGGAGCGCCTCGTCCAATCAGAGAACAAGGCGTTCTCTGATTGGACGAGGGGTGGATTGTGACGACTCTGCCCTTTATCCACCCTTTTGAAGAAGTAGGGATTGGGATATTCATTACTTCATTTTATTAGCTCTTTTGACCAGGGACAACAGTAAGCACTGCTTTATACGTTGTGTCTTATGTCTGGCAGTGAACCACGTGAGAGTATTCCTCAGAAGTTCACAGAAGGAGATCTATGAAGGTCCAGTGTACGTTGCGAGCCCCAGACCATGAAACGTCTTGGGATTCACGTCATCCAAACCCTGGAGAAGTAATAGACTACGAGCCAATTCTCAGCATACAGCTAAGAGCAGCACTTCCAGCTGTGATTACACCAACTAAATTATTTAAGAAGGCTAATGTCTGGGTTGGGGGTTCTACGTCAATAACGATGGAAGTCATTTTTGTGTTTTAGAAGTTCTGCCACAATAATGTAAGCATGGCTCCTCTCCAGTTATGTGTACTAATAGATGGTGATTAATTGTGGCCCCATGAAAGGGAGCCCATTAAAATGCATCTCATACAAAGCCATGCACTGAAAACAAAGTCTATGCACATGTCATACAAAGTAACACTTTGCTGCAACCAGGGTGGAAAAAAAAGTATCTGCTGGCATAAAGCATCAGAGTAACAGATGAGATGAGTCAGCTTTATGCACATGATGGCGCCAGTCTGATGGCGACATTTTGTGAACATCAAAATTCTGAATTTGGGGATAAATTTGGGAAGGACTGGTAAATTTTAGACAAATGTTAATGTTTTTTAACAGATGTACACAGGAAATCCCAAAGATGTCAGAGATGATATCACACAGATATCCTATCGCAATGTATCATAGTCTTTATACACTATATTGCCAAACGTATTGGGACACGCCTCCAAATCATTGGGTTCAGCCGATCCAACATCTGCCGATCCAACATCTGGATCGGCTGAGCCGAACCTCCGGCAGGCTGCTCACTGCTGTTCGGCCTATTCTTATAGATGCCAAACAGCAGTGACTGAATAGCCGAATGCCGCTGAGCGACATTCGGCTCGGCTGTTCTGCTCGGTCCCTCAGAGGAAAAAATAGTTAAAAGAGGTTAACAAAAAGTAAATAGAAAACGATTATGCGGAGCTAGCTACGCCCAATAGTTTCCTATTGTCCGGCGGCTCTGCTGCCGTAAAAACAAAACAAAAACAAACTCTCCCGGGCGCGCTGGGAGCCTCCCGCTCCCGGCCGCCAAGGAGAGAAACACCGCTGTGTCTTTTTTTTTCTTTATTCTGACACGAGCGATGTCAGAATAGAAAAAAAAAAATTCCCATTGGAATGCATTGCTACATTCCTATTGGCTATTTCAATTTGCAATAGCCAATAGTAAACTCGCATTGTACCCGCCCTCTGCAGATCGGCCGAAGCTACGGCTAGATCCTTCGGCAGCTTCGTGAATAGACCCCAGAGTTTATACCTCATAGACTCAGCCCTAGGTTTAGTGTGTTACATTGACCAATCCCCTCCCCCAGACAGCCGGGTGCCGCATTGGAATTCCTTAAGCACCGACACTCTGTCACGTACCTTTGAGGAGTCTGAGTTGACGAGGGCGGCCTCTCTCACAGCTCCGGTCCCGGAGCACCTGGATGGGGTACAGGGGCGCCGGGGTACAGGGGGGCAAGAGTGCCAGAGGATGATGACTCCGTTGGCATCTGTGAGACGAGATGAAGTGCGAAGATCCGGGCAGGATACAGATGCACACTGAGGAAGCAGGATACAGATGCACACTGAGGAAGCAGGATACAGATGCACACTGAGGAAGCAGGATACAGATGCACACTGAGGCAAAACACAAGGCAGAAGGATCGTCAAGGCAGGCCGAGGTCATCAATGAGCTGGCAACGCAGTACAAGGGGTGAGGCAGAATCAAGGTCAAGAACAAGCCGGGGTCTTCAGGGAGCAAGCAAACCGCAGAAGGTAGTCCAAGCCGGGTCAGTAACGGGTAATCAAGATACAAGAATACAGGAACACCGGATACAGCAAAGCTGACAATCTGACAGCATAGGAGGATAGCTGGCCACAGCCTTTATAGCCCAGAGGGTGCCAAAGATTCAATTGACACGTCGGCGCGTGTGCGCACAAACACAAGCACGTACGCGCGCACGCCTACGCAAAGACGTCGCTCCTATTACGGCTCTATTGTCCGCAACAGGCGCAGGCGGCGACACTCGAACTCTGGCTCTGGCTTTCTGGCACACTCTTTGAACCTAATGAATGTCCTTAAAGGAGAACTATGGGGTTAAGGCTTTTCCCCATAGTTCTCCTTCGGCTTACGGCACCCTAGGCTCAGTATATAGGGAGCTGTAGCTCGTGGTATACTGAGACGCCGCAGCTGAAGCGGATCCCGACAATTATGCCGGGATCCACCCAGCTGCGTGACTACCTAGAGGCAGAGCCAGCTGTACCTGCCCCTCCCCCAGTCAGCGCTGTCGGATCGGTGCGGGGAGGGGGCAACCCAGCCCCTCCCCCTGTCACGGCAGAGAGCTGTGACAGGATCGAGAGGTGAGCGAACGCCGGTATGTGTTCGCTCACCTCCCGATCTACTGATCCGACCTGTGACAGTCTCATTGTCACAGGTCGGCTAGAACTATGAGGTGAGTGAAAAGCACCCCCCCTCATAGTTCTCCTTTAAGTGTATATCTAAATGAGTCCTGTCCTCCTTAAAAGTGGTTCTGAGTGGGGGGAAGGGGGAGGAAGCAATCTGCCAAGCCAGGTGCCACTCTTAAAGGGTGTTTCCCCTTTTGCAGCCAAGTTGGGATAACACCTATGTTATATTAGTTACATTCTCATTCACATAGCAGAACCTAAAGAAATAAATACAAATATCTGCTTATTTAGGAGGAGCTCAGGTTCCGTCTGGGTTAGGTCAGAATCTGAGCTTCCCTGCAGTTCGGAAAGAAGCTCCATCCATCGCCACCCAATCGGCTGTACCTAAGCAAAGGGGTGGGATTCTGTGATGTTGTTGACCTTACATAGCTATACTTGGTCAATGACATTGACCATGTGGCTATAGGAGGTCAATTATGTCAGAACAAGTATCCGGTATCCGGTATCTTTGTTTATGTGCAGCTGAAGGGTGAAGAATGCTTAGGGGCCACAGCTGATTGGACTGGCGGCCTAATTTCTCTTCTGGGTTTGGAGGAGCACATGTTCGGACTAGGGTTCGGTCAATTACATTTACCTAATATGTCCATGTGTCCAGATAAGGTCATCCTGCCTCTTTGTTTATGTGCATCTGCAGGGGGGTGGTGAATGCTCCAACCCAAAGCAGATTTAACTGGAGGACCATGGCACTTCTATGTTCAGGGGAGCTCAGGTGCAGATCAGCTTAAACCTGAGCTCATCCCTATCCATTGACCTTGACTGTTACATTTTTTCATGAATGACGTAGGCGCTCTTTCCATGTTTGGTTCAGACTGCATTTGATCCAAACCTGAGCTCATCCCTATCATGGACCTGAATGTTAAATTTGTTCAGTACATACATAGTTACATAGTATTTGAGGTTGAATAAAGACAAAAGTCCGTCGAGTGCAACCTTTGTGTGATTGTGCGTGTGTATGTACACGAGTCCCTGTGTGGTCTAGTTTTTAAGAGTACCTGTACTCCTGTATTTTATGGTCTCTGAGGACGGTATCTAAATGATTCAATACTCTCTGCTGCTCTGCTGATACCACTGCTTGTGGCAACGAGATCCAAAATGTAACCGCTCTAGCTGAAAAGAATCCCCTACGCCTGTAACGTGCCCCTTGCTCGCTCGGTTCCACTCTCCCGGCACTCCTCCGATTTCAGACAGCAGCGTCTGATATTTCGGTCGTCCGATAATTCGGGATTGGAACTACAGCTATGTGCCGTTCGTATCCAGTGGTGATAGCTCAGAACAAACACCAGGCAGGCTGTATCTCCTTTATTGTATGCACACACACACACTTTTGAACGCCCCGCCCAACCGACCACCTTCCTATTGGTCAATTGTAAAGTATCCTCTAGTCCTCACGTAGGTCCTCTCCGTCATGCAAATGAGGGCTTGAAACAGGGTCAGCAGCGGTTGGTCTGATAGCTTGAATGGGAGGACTGATTTGTGCTCCATTGTCATTAAAGGAGAACTATGAGGGGGGAGGGGGGGGTTGCTTTTCACTCACCTCATAGTTCTAGCCGACCTGTGACAATGAGACTGTCACAGGTCGGCTCAGTAGATCGGGAGGTGAGCGAACACATAACGGGTTCCCTCACCTCTCGGTCCTGTCACGGCTCTCTGCCGTGACATGGGGAGGGGCTGGATTCCCCCCGCTCCGATCCTCCAGCGCTGACTGGCGGAACGGACGGGGGAGGGGGCGGGTACAGCTGGCTCTGCCTCTAGATAGGCAGAGTCAGCTGTCACTCACACAGCTGGGCGGATCTCGACAACGATGTCGGGATCCACTCCGGCTGCGGCGTCTCAGAATACCGCGACCCCATAGTTCTCCTTTAACATTGGGTTTCCACAGCCAGCATTGAATTGTGAAATTGGACGGCTGTAGGGCCAGGCTCCCCCGCAACAGCCGTCCATGGGCCCCGGACACCCAGTTCAACCCACAAGGGGGGGTCTCTATAGTCCTAGGTCCATAGTCTCTAGGAAGGAGGCTAGCCCTCAGGCTCCTCCAGCAGCCCCAGTGACGGTTCAGTCCGTCGCAACGCCCTTTGTGGCTAAATCTGTTCTCCACCAGTTTCAGGTGGTGGCCTCTAGTCGTTGTTAGGGAGTTTACTGTAAAGAGTTTATTACGGATGTTATCATTGTGACGGACTGAACCGTGACTGGGGCTGCTGGAGGACCCTGAGGGCTAGCCTCCTTCCTACTGACTATGGACCTAGAACTATGGAGACCCCCCTCAGACCTCTTGGGGTTACATGGAACCATTCTCCTAGGTGTATGTGTGGAGTGGGTATACTGCATGTTTCCCCTGACATTACAGACACACACCACTGTGTTCAGTAAAGGCAGCAGGCTGTCTAGGGGAGGGGCCATTGTTTACAGTGATGGGATTAAGCTCTTCTCTAATTAAGACAATCCAATGCGGAGAGAGGTGTGCTGAAGACTGTATCTGCGGATTATTATAAGAAATGCATTAACTGTTCTGTTTAATTCATGTTGAAGATGAATAAAGACTGTCCTCTTTTTGTTCAAGTCGGCTTCAGGAGTGGTCACTTAGCGCTCACCACCCGGGCTATATGCCCCAAACTAGCACAACATTTATATAGGGGTGCAACTTTAGATCATGGGGCCCCAGAGCAAAATTTTGATGGGGCCCCTCAGCGACCTCCCTTCTGTCAATGAAAGTCGGGTAGCAGGAGAGCTGTCTGCATTGTCTCCTCCTGTACATTGTGTCAGCTCTTCTTGATGGGAAGTGTCACAGTGGGTACAGGGTCAGTGTCAACAGCAACTTCTGCAATCCTTAATAGTGCCCCCTTCCACCACCAGGCCCCATAGCAGCTGCATGGGCTGCTATGGCTATTGTTACGCCACTGTCATATATATGTATGTGTGTGTGTATTATGACCACCCCATCAGTACTTCGTTGGGCCGCCTCGTGACTCCACGAGATGATGAAAGGTGATGAGAGGAATCTGACACGGCACTGTTGCCCTTCTGTTGTCTTGTACCAGTCTTGCCCCTCCCCCGTTCTGCCCTAACATTGACTAGTCGCTGACGGCCACAATTCGCACGTTCAGACCCAGATTTTCGGCTGACAGTCCGGTCTTTAAACACTTTAACAACAGCCACTCTTGAACATGTAACGCATTCTGCTGTTTTGCTGATACTCGCTCCATGGCTCCGAGCGCCAACAATCATCCCGCGTTCAAAGGCTGTTACATCGCGTTGTTTCCCCGTATCTTCAGAAACAAATCACTTCTACTGTCGTGGTAACCAACCTGCTTCCCTATTTATAATGGTCTGGCCCTCCAGCAACTTCAGCTCCAAATTATAGCTCATTTGCCTACAAACGTCAGGTGGTCATAATAATCTGGCCACTCCGTGTATATATACATTGTGGTATTGTGTGGCAATCCCACAGTAGAACTGGGGGTGGTAGGCACCCAGGACTCTCAGCCGGAGGGGCTGAGCAGTTCCAGGAAACAAATTCTAGCTTTGCAGCTCTTCCCAGGTTTTCTGGATTTGGCATGTGATCCTGGAACTGGGAGATTTAGTAATGGTCTAAATGCTCACCTGTGCACAGCACTTATGGAAAGGGGGCGGCTAATGTTCTGGTCTCCAGCTGGGAAGACGGACGGGTTGTGTCCAGGACAGGAGTCAGACGGACTCCACCTAGAAGCCAGAGTGGAGCCGGGTGGCTGTGTGCGCTAGAGGCACAGGGAAGACAGTCGAAGAGGCTGAGAGAGCCAGTTACACATGGAGTATGTGCAACAATCTTTGGTCGGTGAGACATTGTCTACTTGCTGAGACATTAGCAGACTGTATGTTGAAGCTTTGTTTTCTGTTGATGAAAGAAATAAAAAAGACTGTCCTGGTAATGCTAACGTGGCTTCGAGACTGGTCTCTGAGCGCTCGCCATTTGTGCTACATTCCTCAAATATCACAATATATGTTTATTTTTACAGCTCTTAAGGTGGCCAAAATCTCAAACCATAAGTTGGCCGCCATACATATAACAATTTGTGATCGATTTGGATATAAGCGATCTATCATCAATTGAAGAATCAAATTAAAGTTAGGATGTGACCATGTTTTAATGTTACACCCTGAATATGGGTGTAACATGAAACAGGGTATGAAAAGTAAAGTTAGCCTCCAAGCTGGCTCGAATTTCAGATTATTCCTGCTAAATAGGCTGAAATTTGGAGTTGTGAGTGGCCCTGTCGGCGTCATCGTGCTCGACAAACTTTGAAAAATCAAAGGAGCCGGGTGAAAAATTGTTGGCCGAGCAGTGACTCCATCCAATCAGATGCAGGCATTCTTTGGGTATTCATACAGCCATAGGTGGCGGCAGGCAGGCGGAGATTCCTCCATCCAGACTCATTATAGCGTATTGACAACTGAATTAGTGAACCACCTGCGTTGCAGAGGATTAAGGTCCTCAGTGGGTATATAGGTTGATTGAGAAGTTACGGCACTTCACAATGGTTAACCATAAACAATAGTCAAAAATATGATAAGTAATACTTGCTGTTTAAGCGACTCAATAAAGGAAGTCTATGGAAAGCCTTCTGGGTACAGCCAAGCATGGAGTAGCTTCCTGAATGATGTGAAATAGGTGTGCAGCAAAGGTTAACAGCCAGGCATAGAGCAGCTTCCTGGATGATGTGAAGTAGGTGTGCAGCAAAGGTTAACAGCCAGGCATGGAGCAGTCTCTTGAAGTTGAATAGAGTCTTCCTAGAGTGATTGGCTAATACACCAGGTGAAATGCAAGGCAGGGCTGCGTGCTAGTGGATGCAGCAGTGTAGTATAGGTGTTGTGCCCCCTGGGGGTGACGTCCCAGGGGTGCTCAGAAAATCACTAGGGTGTGGGACCCCACATGACTCGCTGTTGCATTTTCTGCACTTTGCCTCCGAGACAGGCCTCATGGCTAGTCCGGGGCAATATTTTTGCACTCCGGACCCTAGGGCCTGTCAGTGTAGTACACTGGCACTCTTTATTTATTTATTGCACCTCATGCACGATTGGCACGTTTTTTGTTTTTTAAATTTTGACCCACAGAATGCTTAGGGTGCAGGTTCCTTCGGGGCCTATTCCCGATGCTGGGGAGGAGGTTCTGTGCCCTAATATAGGGTTCTCTGCCTCCTCCCAAGCAGGGGGTCTCTCTTCGGGAGAGCCCCCTACCTTGTACTCGGAGGGACCTGTTCCTGCAGGTCCCCGAAGGATCGGGGTCTGCCGGCCTACGGGTTGGTGGACCATAGTATCTCAACCCCTGTCAGGAGCCTTGCGCCCCGGGGGGGTCTGGAATTCGAGGCCCCTTCTTTATTGAAGGACCAAGCACCCTTGTGCACGTTTTTGTGTGCTGTGATTTCACGGTTCACTTTTTTTCTTCACAGGGGGGAGTTTGTTTTTCGATGCACGTTCCACGTGCTTGGGGGTTCAAGCTGGACACAATTGCAGGCGTTCTGGCTCTTTGCACGAACGTTGTGCAATTGAATCTCGCGGCTTAAGCCGCCTAGGAAGGAGGAGTCTCCTGACGTCATCGGCGGGGCTCCATGCCAAATCCGAGACATCGGACAGGTAAGTATGTTACACTCATCTGTGGTCTGAACATGATAAAATCTACGTGTGAATGGCCAGATATAGTGTCATTTATCCTCTTGGTTGAGCTCCTTATTGCCCGCTATTCACTTAGTTGCTCTTACACAGTTTCCTGCAAAGCTCTTCCACAGAAGCATTTCATCTTCCTCAATTTCCCAATACGGCCAGCAGCACAGTTACAGTATGGAAGCAATGACTAAATCTGCCAGTATGATAGCACTGCAAATATAAAACACCAACCCCAAGCCAGGAGAGCAGGACCTTGTCACCAGAGAGACAGACAGCTATGTGCATTCTCCGAGACGGGTCAATAAATATTAATATCGTATTTAGATGGCAGCGCGGCGTAGACGGAAAAAGCAAACACACACACTGACATAAATATTACATGGAGATCGGAGAACAGAAAGCTGTAGTAATTTCACGTGTGGTTAAGCTGCATTCCAGGCTGAAAGGTGGACAGAATGGAATAAGCGGGTGTTCTGATGGAGCTGCCATAGAAGGAAAGAGGCATGGACAGGCAGCAGTTGCAGTAAATTGTGGTCCAATGGGATTGTTGGACATCATTGTATTAAAAATGTATTCATATGTCTATATTAGTGATGAACAAACTGGACTGGGTTCAGCTCTCTTGATCATTCTCCAAACCCAGCTTAGAAATCCTGGATAGGCATACATCAAAAAGAACCAACCCAGGGCCACTTCTGTCCTAGCAACCAATGATGGACAACATCATTGGCTGCTAAGACACTGGTGGCCCCATAGCATCTTAGGTTGTTATGGTGCACGCGCCTGCCTCCTAGCACCCAATGATGTTCTGAGTCTCAGCCACCAGTCAACCAATGAGGTTGTGAGACTCAAGCACCAGTCAACCAAGTATGTTGGAGGCTTAGCCACCAGTCAACCAATGACTTTGTAAAGCTCAGCCACCAGTCAACCAATTACATTATGAGGCTTAGCCACCAGTCAACCAATTAAGTTGTGAGGTTCAGCCAATAGTCAACCAATGACTTTCTGGGGCACAGTCAACCAATGTCATTGTGAGGCTTAGCCACAAGTCAACCAATGAAGTTGTGAGGCTCAGCCTCCAGTCAACCAATGATATTGTGAGGCTCAGCCACCAGTCAACCAATGACACAGTGTCATTGGTTACTAGGACACAGATGGAGGTTTGGTGAGTGAGTGACCTGGCCAATTCTTTGCCCATTCGACAAACAGTGAACAGATTGGATTTTGGTCAAACTCATGGTCAACCCAAACCTCATTCCTGGTCTATATATTAATTAGAGATTCCTCATCATTATCTTTGTACCATGTTTCCCTCTTGTCTATACTATTTCTCCCTCTACTCCAAATCAAGTTCAATAAAATATTGTTCCTGTGTTGTCACGCTGCCACATAGGCTAATAATTTAGACTGCAAGTGCCCTATTCCACATACATTGCGCAGACATGCTCCACTGTTGTCACCATCAGGAAACCCACCATGAGAAATTCCATGTGCATGTAGACAGGAAGTGTCTGCAAAGAGGTTGCATGCTATTAGCAGCACAGAGGTGCAAAAAAGGATGAAAAAATTTGAAAACTATTTTATTTAGAGAAATAACAATTATTCATAATACTCAGTGCACAGAGCAGACTGACAGTCATCCAGTGAGAGTATACATATACTAAAACATACCTCTCACGATGTCCTGTGACTGGCCCACATTATCTGCAGTGCAGGTGCATTAGCACTTAATGTACTGTGCAGCGGGGTGCTCTGTAAGGCCAGGTTATACCATTTTGCATCTGGAGCTTCTGCTGAGTGCCTTGGGTCTTCTGCTGAGTGCCTTGGGTCTTCTGCTGAGTGCCTTGGGCCTTCTGCTAAGTGCCCCGGGTCTTCTACTGAGTGCCCGGGTCTTCTACTGAGTGTCACACATCTTCTACTGAGTGCCCCAGGTCTTCTAATGGGTGCCCAGGGACTTCTACTGTGAATCGCATGTCTTCTACTGAGTGCCCCAGATCTTCTACTGAGTGCCCCAGGTCTTCTTTTGAGTGTCACACATCTTCTACTGAGTGCCCCAGGTCTTCTAAGGAGTGCCCTGGGTCTTTTGCTTAGTGTTCCCGGTCTGCTATTAAATGTCATATATCTTCTACTGAGTGCCCAAAGTCTTCGAATGAGTGCCCCAGGTCTTCTGCTGAGTGCCCTGGGTCTTCTACTGAGAGTCACATGTATTCTGAGTGCCCCCAGATCTTCTAATGAGTGCCCCAGGTTTACTACTGAGTGCCCTGGGTCTTCTCGTGTGAGTCGCATGTCGTCTTCTGAGTGCCCCCGGGTCTTCTACTGAGTGCCCCCGGGTCTTCTACTGAGTGCCCCCGGGTCTTCTCCTGTGAGTCGCATGTCTTCTATTGAGTGTCCCAGGGTCTTCTATTGAGTGTTCCAGGTCTTCTACTGAGTTCCCCAGGTCTTCTACTGAGTGCCCCGGGTCTTCTCCTGTGAGTCGCATGTCTTGCACTGAGTGTCCCAGGGTCTTCTATTGAGTGCTCCAGGTCTTCTACTGAGTTCCCCAGGTCTTCTACTGAGTGCCACGGGTCTTCTACTGTAAGTCGCATTTCTTCTTCTGAGTGCCCCAGGACTTCTACTGAGCGCCCCCCGGGTCTCCTTTGAGATATGGAGATGATATATTTTATGCATAATCCAGTTTTTGTGACAATGTGTAATGTATCTACTTTTTGATTAGTCTATTATATTTTTTATACTTCTAATATTTACTTTTTGTTCTGATAATGATACTAGCAATGATGATATGAATTTGATTTATATTTCAGTTGTATCATCAGAATGTCACCTTACAGTTTTAAGGCTCATTTTTGTTCAGTTAAAAAGATAATATTAATCTAAAGCTACACAATCTGATCGTACAATCTGCTTTAGATCAGCCATCAACTATGAAGTGGAAGGACTGGCTGTATCTGATACAAATGAAATGGATTGTTTAGGTTTGTCCTCATATTTCATAGTTTTGGCAGCTCTAAAGGAGATTTGCTCCAAACTGGTCACCATGATATCCTACCAGCCCCTGTGCCCAGAGGTGACCCTGGTCTATAAGTCTGTGAAGGTTCTCATTCATCCAGGTCATGGTATATCTGTAAAAAATAAGTAAAAACAACTGGACCTGCTGTATTTTTCTTGAAGACGTTTCACTGGTCATCCGACCAGCTTTCTCAATTAAGAATGACTTGTACGGTACGAAATGGAAGAGCTACTTGCCACTAGACAGGACAGCCTAGACAACTTCAGAAAGATGCGGGCCTGCTGGACCTATTTTGTGGGCACCGCTGACTTTATTGAAATGCAACGCAACGGATAATAAATGACAGGATGCTAAATGCATCTCACCAGCACCTGTAACTCGCTACAATTCCCCTAACAACCACACTCAGGCACTTCCTACCCTATACCCCCCCATACCCCCATCACACCTCTACCACTCCCTCTGCCTACTCCCTACCTCCCCCCCCTGTCCCCCTCCTACCTAGTTTTGGTCTTTTCTCTAAGGGCCCACGACATTCCGGATGCCAGGTACCATGGAAACACTCACCGACATGCCAAGCACCACTGCTGTAGACCAGAGGTTTCCTGTTCCAGACACGAATCCATGGTACGCCTCCACGCATGGGCCACATCTACCCCTAAATGTGACCCAAGGATGAACACCCACCGACAACGCCAATAGATTGTGAATACTTCCTCTAAATGTTCGTTTCTACTTTTCCCTTTCTGTATTTGCCGGCCGCCACGGTTAAAATGTGATTTGTTAGGATGTGCATGTACGCAAATTGAACCGGCGGTTGTATTGGCTGTATAACTTTGTACTTCTTTCAAACACAATAAAAATAATTTGAAACAAAAAAAAAAAGAATGTACAAAACTTCTCTGGGAATAAATATGGTGAATGTTGCTCCAGTCCACATAATCTGTTAGTGGCAACCAGGTGTTGATTGCATTTGCATAATTGGAGTCTAAGAGGTGTTAAAACAGCATTGTATGTGGCAAACAATAGATGTCTCACTCCCCCCCATCTCTATTCAAGCTTGGCTTCTCCGTTGTTACATAAATGGACTCTTTCACACCTCTTTTGAACCAGTCCTCCTCTCTGTCTAGGATGCGTACTTGACTGTCTTCAGAGGAGTGACCTTTGTCCTTTAGATGTAGGTACACTGCTGAATCCTGACCAAGAGTGTTTGGCTCTCCAATGCTGTGCCATATGCGGCTGGTCTATAAGGACCCTAGAAGAGCCCTGTTTCCATGTAAGAACCTCTGCAACAGACACACCAACAACTGTTTAGAAGGCTGTATACAGTGAGATATAATGGCAAATATACTGATACATAGATTTTGGTTTTTACATGCACTATAATATGACTGGAGGAGCCTCTGTGAATCCATTCCCTCCATCATAAACACGCCGTGCATTGTGACAGGATGACACGACTGCCGCGCATTCTTCATACAAATAATCCAACTTTCCTTAAACCATTTTATGCGTGAGATGGAATGAGAGCGCCTCATCTCAGCAGGTAGACGGAGCGTCTGGCTTAACTATTATTCATCATGTCAAGGTAGCGTCAAAAGGG
>NW_017307249.1:216304-227769 GCF_000935625.1 Nanorana parkeri
CGAGCGAGGATGGAGGAGCTGACTCCGCAGCTCGGCTGAGAAAGGGAAGCGGCTATCGGAGAGAGGAGACTGTGAAGGCGTTGTAGGCGGCCAACCGGGGAGATGAAGAACTTTATTCCTCTACTGAGAATCAAATATTCATATAAGACGCAAGGCAACGAGAATGTCATCTGCTTAGGGCGTCCGCTGTGATTTAATAGGAACAAAATCCGATTAAGAGACTGAGTTATAAAGCATTAAGCTATGATGTGGGAGAAACGCCGGTCACAGGGTATTGCTGCAACCAGACGGAGGAAGAGGAAGTTCTTCTGCTCCTCGGCTCCCTCTAGTGCAGTGGTTCTCAACCTGTGGGTCGGGACCCCCTCGGGGGTCGACTGACGATTTGCCAGGGGTCGCCTAGTGGCTCTCGGCCGCCGGGAGAGAAACACTTTCTCCCAGAAAAATCGGGGGCGGCCGTAAGTCAGAAAAAAAAACCCACCATAGGAATGCATAGCTAGATTCCTATTGGCTATTTCACTTTGCAAAAGCCAATAGCAAACTAGCTATTGCACCCGCCCTCTGATGCTGCCAATCAGCAGAGGGGGACCTGAAGTTCTCCATCAGGTCCCCTTCTAGTGATTGACAGCAGCAGAGGGCAAGTGCAATATGTATGTATTCAAGCAAAAAAATATGTAAAACACACTTCCAGCTACGCATTCCATTTTGCCGGTCCGCAGCTGCAGAGATTGGGAAATGTCTCAGTGCCTGTGATTGGCGCTGTCAGCTTCCTGGCGGGCTCGGCACATGGAGCTGCGAACACGCCCGAGCCCATTTCTATCAGTGACAGTACTGCGGAGTATGTACCTCATACTTTAAATCTAATTCTTCTAGTTCCAGCTGCAGAGCCCGGTCCTGTCTTTGCCTATAGCAGTGGTTCTCAACCTGTGGGTCGCTGTGCAAGGTGAGAGTCCTTCTCAGCCCTCTCCTAGCACAGCAGTGTCAATTCTCCTGCCACGCCTCCAGATGTCGCTGCAGCAGCCGCGTCATCCCTAAATTTTACCTTTGGGGGTCACCACAACTTGGCAAATGTTACCAAGGGGTCCCGGCCCTAGAAAGGTTGAGAACCACTGCTCTAGTGGCTGTATAGTCCTGTGAATGGCATTCGCTCAGCAATACGCTGGGTGAACTCTTAATAAATCAGCGCCTAAGGGTTTTATGTGAAAAACTAACAATATACGCAGAACATCTCTGCAATACCTGCGCATTTCCCCGTTCTAACTTTAGTTAAAAAACCATTGCGAGTACAAAAAAAAATAACCTGTGCATCTACCAGAAATCCAGCGAGTTCCTAACTTCCTGTAGTGATCTGACCACGCTTTGAATGTGTCTGTGAAGGTTCCCATTCATCCAGGTCAGGGTATATCTTTCAAAAATAAATTAAGGCGACTGGACTTGCTGTATTTTTCTTGAGGATGTTTCGCTGGTCATCTGACAAGCTTTCTCAATTCTGAAATGAGAAAGCTAGTCCGGTGACCAGAAAAACATGGAACAAGAAAAATCCCGCAAATCCAGTCGCCTTCATTTATTTTTTACAGATACATTCATTATGAACGCCAACACATAATTAAATAGTAACACACCACAACTAATTAAAAAAAACAAAAACTTTTTACCTTTTCTTTTTTTTAAATGTAGCTCATCATGGACAGACAGAATATGTGTAGTGGTTCACCGTGGTGTGTTGTGTGTTGGACTGTAGAATAGACATGCGCTATTCGTTTCGTTCTGAATTCAAAATTCGTACGAATTTTACGAAATTCGGACACATCCGAATTTCCGAATCCCAATGCATGCGAATGTGTCATAATCCGAATTTACGTTTTTGAATTTCGGATCCCGTCCGAATTTCGTTAAAAAGTGAAACTTTTATGGCCAATCAGATGTGTTTTTCGGTTTCATGCATCCGAATGGGTCTGAACACAAATTTTCGTTACGGCAACATGGGAACCATATACAGTATATACATATAATACTAAAGCTGAGGCTCCCAGACCCCAATGGCATCCGAGATCCGAATTTCCAAATTGCATTCGGGGGCTCCCTAATGCCATTGGGGTCTGGGAGCCTCAGCTTTAGTAATATATGTATATGGCTCCGAGACCCGTATGGCATTCGGGGGGCTCCCCAATGCTATTCAGAAATTCGGATCCCAAATGCCATTGGGGTCTGGGAGATTCAGCTTTAGTATTAATATCTGTACTTGGTTTTCCATTGTATTCGCAACAAATATTCGTAAACTCATCCGAAACTAACGAAAATTTGGATTTCATCCGAATCTGGAACCTGAACCGAATTAAATTTCGGATCCGAATCCCGAAATAACGAAATATCCAAACCGAATTTTTCCGCAGCTTACATGTCTACTGTAGAATACATTGGGGTGCCATTCACAATGAAGGGCATCGGAGATCGACGCACTTAGAGCAAGTGGGTTACCATACATGGCGGCAGCTAACATTTTGGCCCCCCTTGCTACAACACATAAGTGTGAACGGGCCCTTAGAGAACCTCAGCTGTCTGACAGCCATTATCAGTAAAGGGCTCGTTCATACAATGGCGCGCGTCATTCCTTTTTTGTTTGTTTCATTCCGATTGAAGGATCGGAAGATACAAACTTGTCATGTTGACAATACAAAGTATATTCCGCGCAACTACAATCTGTAAAATGTAACAATTTATGACAAATCAGTTCGCCGTCTGACAGGCTCAGTCATGATACATTTAAAGATGAACGATATCCTATTATAACATGACATACAATTATCAATAAGACGAGAATAGAATAAACATTTGTAGGAAATACAAAGAACGATGGCAACTCAGGCTGATGTCCGTGGGGCGACTCTGCTGCCAGCGATCCCACCGCTGGTAATATGTCAAAATCACAAGCGGCGGGAGGCTAAAAGGAATTGATCTCTCTGTGGCTGAGGCGGCGAGATGTCACTCCCATCATTAGCAATATTCACCGGCATTTGACATCTTGCTGCAGAGGGAAGGATGCCATAGAGGTGCAGCCTCTTCAGCAATCCTGCTGCTGGTGATTTGGTGATTGTCTTCAGCAGCAGAATCACCCATCTGACATCCGCCTAAAGTTGGCCTTACATTATACAAGCAGCAGTGTATTTACCTTTGCTGCTGCCCTAGGCAAGGCAGCAACGCCGCCCCAAAGGGGGGGGGGATGTGCAGCTTTGCCCTAGGCAAGGCAGCATCGCCGCCCTCAGCGCATCTGCCGCTCCAGGCAAACGCCTTGTTTGCCTCGCGGCAGATACGCCCCTGCCTGTATACAAGCCTTTCTCAAGCAGGGTGCCACGGCTCCCTGGGGTGCCTTCCGACTCCCTCAAGGGCGCCCTGAAATTTTCATACAGCATCGTGCCTTTCCCATGGTGTTGCAATCTAAAGGAGTGCCCCTAATGTGAAGGAGGAACTCTGATTGGAAAAGGTAGGGGTGGGGGCTCTGATATAAAAGGGGAGCTCGGATGTAAAGAGGGCTCCTGTTGTGAGAGCTTCTAATGTGAAGAGGACTATGATGTGAAGGGGGGTTTCTGATGTGAATAGGGCTCCTAATGTAAAGAGGGCTTTTGATGAAAAGGGGCCTCTGATGTAATTGGGGGCTCCTAGTGTGAAAGGCGGGACTCTGATGTAAAAGGAGGGCTCCTAGTGTGAAAGGCGGGACTCTGATGTAAAAGGAGGGGGCTCCTGCTGTAATGGGAGGGTCCTAGTGTGAAAGGCAGGACTCTGATGTGAAAGGAGGGGGCTCTGATGTAAAAGGGGGCTCCTAGTGTGCAAGGCAGGACTCTGATGTGAAAGGAGGGGATTTTTTTCTGGTACTCGCTGATACCGAATGCCGATACAGGAAGTCCCATTAAGGAAGCCAGGCGGTGTGTAAAGAAAGCTGTCCAAATGCTCCCTCATCACCAGGTGACGAAAATGCATGGAGCCGGCTTTCTGGCTAATCAGGAATCTGAGGGGCGGGTAATTACTCGCCGCCTGGCTTCCTTAATGGCCACCTTGTCGACCAATCAGGAAGCTGGGCGGCGAGTCATTACGTGCCAAGTGACGTGGGAGCATGTAGCCGGCCAATCAGGAAGCCGGGCAGCATGTAATGACTCGGTTTCCTGATACCGGAAGCTCAAGTATCGGGCTAGGCATTGGAGCATTTGGGTGAGTACGAGTACTCGCCCCAAATACTCGGTATCCGAACCAATACCAATACTAGTATCGGTGCATCCCTAGTGTCAATGCTTCAGATTGCATAATCCTGACCAAAAAGAAAGCTTTGCACCAGATCACCTATAGATCATTTTGGTTGTAGCTTCCTTTGAGTCCATTCAAATCCTCATTCCATTCTTCAAAGCCGCAACCTCAATGCACTGCACTTAGCTATGTGCATGATTGTACATCACTGTGACATGCGGAAAAACTGATATTGTGAACTGATGAACTGATGTGAACTGATAATTGACTTTAGATTATGTGTTGTTGTAGTATTATATTGTACAGTTATTTCCAATTCATAACTCATCTATTTCTATCTTTTATTATATTTATTTTGTTTTGTTTATTTTTTTCAGTGGGTTTTGTTCAGGTTTTTTTTTTATAACAATAGCAATCAGTTTGAACAAGTAGACAAAGCATGTGAGTGACAGTAATGCAAGAGAAATGACAATAAATGTTGCTGAAAATGACTATCAAATGGGAAAACGATGGCAGCATACGGCGAGTGCGAGTCTGCTGGGGAAACGTGAGATTTCAAGAAATGGTCCCACTCGGATGACAGTCCGGGCCGATCCAGATGCACAGCGACTGCAACACAAAGTGTAACACTCCAGATGTATCTTCATAACATCTCCAAAATACGCCCCTTCCTCACCAATGAAACCTCAAAATTACTCACACACTCCCTTGTTATCTCTCGTCTTGACTATTGCAACTCCCTCCTCATTGGTCAACCACTACACAGGCTCCTCCCCCTTCAGTCTATCATGAATGCTGCTGCCAGACTCATCCACCTAACCAACCGCTCGGTGTCTGCAACCCCCCTCTGCCAATCCCTGCATTGGCTTCCATCCCCCGCCCCCTCTGTCAATCCCTACACTGGCTTCCAATAGCCCAAAGGATAAAATTCAAAATATTAACAATCACTTACAAAGCCGTCTACAACTCCGCCCCCGGCTATATCTCCAACCTTGTCTCTAACTATCACCCTAACCGTCCCCTCCGCTCCTCCCAAGACCTCCTGCTTTCCAGCTCCCTCATCAACTCCTCCCATGCTCGCCTCCAGGACTTCACTAGAGTCTCTCCCATCCTCTGGAACTCTTTACCCCAACCTGTCCGTCTATCTCCCACACTGACTGCCTTTAGGCGTTCCCTTAAGACTCATCTCTTCAGGGAAGCCTATCCCACCTCAACCTAACCACTCAACCATCACATTCTCAAACAATTCATCCCCACACAGCTCCCTCCTCATGTATCACTGGCCCCTCCTCTTTTAGATTGTAAGCCGTCAGGGGCAGGGCCCTGCTTACCATATTGTATTGTGATTGTAATTTCTTCCTTATATTGTAAAGCGCGGCGCAAACTGTTGGCGCTCTATAAATCCTGTGTAATAATAATAATACTTTTGATGAAAAGGGGCCTCTGATGTAATTGGGGGCTCCTAGTGTGAAAGGCGGGACTCTGATGTAAAAGGAGGGGGCTCCTGCTGTAATGGGAGGGTCCTAGTGTGAAAGGCAGGACTCTGATGTGAAAGGAGGGGGCTCTGATGTAAAAGGGGGCTCCTAGTGTGAAAGGCGGGACTCTGATGTAAAAGGAGGGCTCCTAGTGTGAAAGGCGGGACTCTGATGTAAAAGGAGGGGGCTCCTGCTGTAATGGGAGGGTCCTAGTGTGAAAGGCAGGACTCTGATGTGAAAGGAGGGGGCTCTGATGTAAAAGGGGGCTCCTAGTGTGCAAGGCAGGACTCTGATGTGAAAGGAGGGGATTTTTTTCTGGTACTCGCTGATACCGAATGCCGATACAGGAAGTCCCATTAAGGAAGCCAGGCGGTGTGTAAAGAAAGCTGTCCAAATGCTCCCTCATCACCAGGTGACGAAAATGCATGGAGCCGGCTTTCTGGCTAATCAGGAATCTGAGGGGCGGGTAATTACTCGCCGCCTGGCTTCCTTAATGGCCACCTTGTCGACCAATCAGGAAGCTGGGCGGCGAGTCATTACGTGCCAAGTGACGTGGGAGCATGTAGCCGGCCAATCAGGAAGCCGGGCAGCATGTAATGACTCGGTTTCCTGATACCGGAAGCTCAAGTATCGGGCTAGGCATTGGAGCATTTGGGTGAGTACGAGTACTCGCCCCAAATACTCGGTATCCGAACCAATACCAATACTAGTATCGGTGCATCCCTAGTGTCAATGCTTCAGATTGCATAATCCTGACCAAAAAGAAAGCTTTGCACCAGATCACCTATAGATCATTTTGGTTGTAGCTTCCTTTGAGTCCATTCAAATCCTCATTCCATTCTTCAAAGCCGCAACCTCAATGCACTGCACTTAGCTATGTGCATGATTGTACATCACTGTGACATGCGGAAAAACTGATATTGTGAACTGATGAACTGATGTGAACTGATAATTGACTTTAGATTATGTGTTGTTGTAGTATTATATTGTACAGTTATTTCCAATTCATAACTCATCTATTTCTATCTTTTATTATATTTATTTTGTTTTGTTTATTTTTTTCAGTGGGTTTTGTTCAGGTTTTTTTTTTATAAAAATAGCACTCAGTTTGAACAAGTAGACAAAGCATGTGAGTGACAGTAATGCAAGAGAAATGACAATAAATGTTGCTGAAAATGACTATCAAATGGGAAAACGATGGCAGCATACGGCGAGTGCGAGTCTGCTGGGGAAACGTGAGATTTCAAGAAATGGTCCCACTCGGATGACAGTCCGGGCCGATCCAGATGCACAGCGACTGCAACACAAAGTGTAACACTCCAGATGTATCTTCATAACATCTCCAAAATACGCCCCTTCCTCACCAATGAAACCTCAAAATTACTCACACACTCCCTTGTTATCTCTCGTCTTGACTATTGCAACTCCCTCCTCATTGGTCAACCACTACACAGGCTCCTCCCCCTTCAGTCTATCATGAATGCTGCTGCCAGACTCATCCACCTAACCAACCGCTCGGTGTCTGCAACCCCCCTCTGCCAATCCCTGCATTGGCTTCCATCCCCCGCCCCCTCTGTCAATCCCTACACTGGCTTCCAATAGCCCAAAGGATAAAATTCAAAATATTAACAATCACTTACAAAGCCGTCTACAACTCCGCCCCCGGCTATATCTCCAACCTTGTCTCTAACTATCACCCTAACCGTCCCCTCCGCTCCTCCCAAGACCTCCTGCTTTCCAGCTCCCTCATCAACTCCTCCCATGCTCGCCTCCAGGACTTCACTAGAGTCTCTCCCATCCTCTGGAACTCTTTACCCCAACCTGTCCGTCTATCTCCCACACTGACTGCCTTTAGGCGTTCCCTTAAGACTCATCTCTTCAGGGAAGCCTATCCCACCTCAACCTAACCACTCAACCATCACATTCTCAAACAATTCATCCCCACACAGCTCCCTCCTCATGTATCACTGGCCCCTCCTCTTTTAGATTGTAAGCCGTCAGGGGCAGGGCCCTGCTTACCATATTGTATTGTGATTGTAATTTCTTCCTTATATTGTAAAGCGCGGCGCAAACTGTTGGCGCTCTATAAATCCTGTGTAATAATAATAATAATAATAATAATAATAAAGCGGACAACTTTACTTTTTTTTATGGAGTTACTTTCTAACAAATTACTTTCTTTACAACTTTATACTTCACAACGACTTCGATAACAATCACATTAAAGGACTTTTCAACGCCACTCTTCAGATTAAGGGCTAATTTAATGAGGAATATAATTTAATTCTGAGGGAACACCATAAACATGACTTTTAAATAATGAGTCAGTCTATAATTGTGTCAATAAAACATTGTGTACACTTTAAGCACTTTTAATATGTGACAATGCTTCACACCACTGCCGGGCTAATCCAATTGTTTCCCAGCTACATATTTCACTCGCCTTTCACATTCTCTGCACTGAATGTTGATTGGCCTTGCACTTTCCTCTTAAAATATATATAAATCTCCTCTTGGTGATCTATGTACATTGCAAAGATTTTTAACAAACTTTGTTGCAGATTCTGACCCGTTTCCTGTTTTGAATTGAATTGTTCTTCATTTCACCGGACTCATTCCTGAGCCAACGGGGTTGATTTACTAACCTTATGAACACGCCACGAACAAGTATACACCTCTGTAGTGTGTTCCCTCCCAGAATGATCTATTGGTGGAATCTAGACACCTTTGTAGTGTGTACACACCCAGCAGGTGTGTTGTGCATGAATTGCAAGGTGATGTTGTGTAAATTAGCTCTATGTTGTGTTGCTTGCGTTGATGAATGCAGGAATGTAAATGCATGAGCTAACCATTTTTGTCTAAACTGTGAAGCAGCATTATATATGCATCATGTACATGTTTTTTCCATACATGGCATTAGTGTAAATATCCTTTTAGAGACTTTTTGGTTGATAAATACGTTTTGCTGTGTAAAAATCACACACGCCTGGTGCGTGCGTGTGTTTAGGTTAGTAAATCACCCCCAACATGTTTCCGGGGGTAACAAAACTCCTCCTTCATCGGGGCTTAGAAGGATGGAATAAGAACTTCAGTTGACTCAAAGGAGACGATAATCAAATAGATCTATTTGTGATTGTAATATACTTACCCGGTCTACGTGTGGGAACGGAGTCGGAGCAAGGTCCAGCCCTGACTACCAACCAGCAAATGAACAGGAATCACTATAAACGATATAACGATAAAGTCCATTTAATTGGACAAATCATCATTCTTGTTGCAATAATTATAACCGACGTTTCGGGGGCCACGCAGGGACCCTTCATCAGGGCAACAATGTAGCATTGTAGATCAGTTGAATATTTTTTCACTGAGTGCTGGTGATTCCTGTTCATTTGCTGCTGGATGTGCACGGCACCATCTGTGAGTATCACTGCGAGCACTATCATTGTGATTCGGGTCAGAGACGCCGTGAGGAGTGCAGGGGGACGTATAGGACTTTAACACTGCCTACCAACCAGGAGCGTAACTAGAAATCACAGGGCCCCATAGCAAAATTTTGTATGGGGCCCCCGTGATTGCTAGTCATGCCACTTGCAGAGCCCCAGCGGAGAGTGACCCTGCAGAGCCCGCCGTAGACTCTCTATAGTGGGCTCTGCAGGGTCTGAGATCTCTTACCTGTCAGCGCCTCTGTGGTCGCCGGGCCCCGACTCCTGTTCCGTCCCCGGGCCCAGCCTCCTCTGCTATCGACGGGCCCCGCCTTCTCTTCTATCACTGGCCCCACCTGCTCTTAGGTCACCTCCATTCCGAACACCGCCCTCATCTGCCGCAGCGGCTGGCTGTCACTGACACAGCTCCGCAGCGGCTATGAGGGGAAATGCGCCGTGGCCGCTGCTGAGCTGTGTCTGTGACAGCCAGCACCCCCACATGCCATAGCGACCCAGACTGCCCGGGCCCCATAGCGGACGCCTGGGTCGCTATGGCGATTGTTACGCCACGGCTACCAACCAATCGGCTCCTCTGACGTCACGTCCCTCCATCCTCTCCAGCCGGTGTTCTATCAAAATTTAAACCAGGAAATTATTTATCTGGATTGTGGCGGCGGCGGACGGGTTTAGAGGTCTATCACTTGTAGCAATTTTCTTCACACAGTTGAAGGGTAATCATGTTTTCCGTCAGCGCTTTACTGGAGGAACTTGCTGAAACTCCTGGGAAGTTTCTCATTGGGCGCCCCGACCGCGTTGCTATGGCGACGGCTCTCATTATCTTACTCATTTTCAGAGTGATTACTGGCATTCAGGTGCCTAGTAAAAATAAAAAATCTTCTGCAGCACGGCACTAATTACCCATTAAACACGTCGCAGCTCCATTATACCCGGATTTACACGCCGCTGAGTGGAGTTAACAAGTGCGGGGAAGTCGGCCCCATAAAACGCCATGCTTAGGTTGGGAGTATTTATTTTTAGATTTACGCTGGGGCATGGGCCACTAGAAGGAGTATTCGGGGAGGTGGAGGAAGTTGTGCAGCTAATGAGAAATGATTTGGTGTGTTCTGTAAAAAGCCGGAGTTCCATAAAAACAGTTAAAGCTGCGAGAATTGCGCTCTAAACTCAGCTACTCAATTAATCAAAACTTTTGCACGCCAATGTGATTTCCAGTTCAAGTTGCTTTTAAGTATTAATTCATCTGCAGATTTCCTTAAAAATAATCCCTGGAGATGCTGCCATGACTGTGTTGGCTGAGGTGCTTCCTGCTCTAGGGTGACAACTGTCTCCCAATTTTATTACCGTGTCACAGACACCGCTGGTGGAAACTACAAGCATAGATGCCGACACGTTCTATAGACATCCCCAACCAGGATGTGAGTCTAGGGCAAGTCCGAGGAGGGGTTAAAGTGCACCTGATTCCACAATATGCACACTAAAGTATTGACATATTTTGAATGAGCAGTATAAGCAGGGTATCGCCTATAATGAGGCAGGCTGACTCAGGTGGCATCTCATTGGGTCACGTGGTGGGGGGCAGCAGGTGTGCCTGGCCGCCTCCCTGCCGGCCAGAGCTCCCAGGTTGCTAACAGCTCTTAGCAACCTGTGACGTTCTGTCCGGTGTCCCGTCCAGCTCACTGATGTCACTAGTTGACAGGAACTGAGTGGAACAATCCGTCTAGTTTCCCACCCAGCTGCTGGCAACCAGTAAAGTCAGTGAGCCGGGCGGGATTCTGGACAGAGCCGGACCCAGCCCCCCTGCCAGCACATCGACCGCCAGCACATACACCCCCAAATGCTCCCTGGCAATGACCATCCACCGCCCCAAACCCGCCAGAAACGAGCATACACCGTCAGCACCCACCATGCACCCATCCCCAGGGCCATCCATCCACCACCAGCAAACCCCCCCCCAAGCCCTAAACACTCCTCAGAAATATGCATCCAGCACCCACCACACCAAACCCCCCATAGAAATGACCATCCACAGCCAGGACCCACCATGCACCCATCCATCCACCACCAGCACACACATCACCCCAACTCCTAAACACCCCTCAGAAATAAGCATCCACCACCAGCACCAGCTATAGAATGTCCATCAGCATCCTCGCGTCTAATGCAGGTCATCAAAACGTGATGACATCAGCGGTCCTTGGACCGCCGGAGCCCACGGGGAGAAAAGGGTACCTGTCTAGTAGCTCGGAGGGGCCGAGGATTGGGTGAGTATATCTGCTTTTTTTTTTTAGTCCCCTAGACAAAAAGAACACTTAAC
>NW_017307249.1:227802-228214 GCF_000935625.1 Nanorana parkeri
GAACTCATGTGAAAAGCGGCTGCGTCCCTGAGCGCATGCTCCTGCTGAATCTCCCATGACTGTATTTATTATATACCGTTGTGACAGCATCCTCATTTACAGCAGTTTCAAAGTGTGTGCTAGCAATTCGTTGATTGATTATAAATCAAGGGATTTGAATTCCCCAATTGCTGCCCTGTGACATATGGGAAGGACGACAGGGGGGCGAGAGTCTCTGCCCTCTGATTGGGCAGCGTGGGTCATATGTTATGTAGGGGAGCTGCTAAGGGGTTGGAAGAGACCACACACACTGCTGTAGGCCGGGCTGTCCCTAAGGTATTCACTGCCTTAGGCAATTAGATGATGTTCCGCTGGGGGGCTGTAATGTTGTGCTAATTCTTAGTTCGGGTGAGGGAGTTGGTGGGGGGGGGGG
>NW_017307249.1:228381-239479 GCF_000935625.1 Nanorana parkeri
GGGGAATTCTTAGTTCGGGGGGGGGAGGTGGGGGGGGGGGGGGCGCAAACACCGCCCCATGCTGTCAGAGGCTCTGCCTATCATCCTGCCCAGATCAGTGAGGTCACTGATAGCCAGGCGCTCAATAGGGTTCAATTCAGAGCGCCCCGCTTAGCTACTGGCAACCAGTGACATTAGTGAGCGTCATAGGTTTCTAAGAGCTGCCCCCTTACCACCGGCCATAGGAGTGTCAGTTTAATTGGTGGTGCAGCCATGTAGACCCTCTGGAAGACACCCCTTTAAGGCGTACTGTGTGCGGCCATGTCTGGGGTCTCGAGTGGCAGTGTTCCAGGGCAGCATCATCAAAGTAAAGCATTCCTGGGTACTCCAGCCACAAGATCTGCTTGTAGTATTGTATTTCCTGGCCATGCTGCCCTGCTATGGAGTCTCTGTCTTTTTGCTGCATTTCACATGGCAAACAATCAGTGGAAGACCCCTTTGTAATGGCTTACTGAAAGCATCGTTATATAAGAGTGATGGATATGCATTTCAGGGATTTTACAGGGACAGGACAGGTAAGATAACGGCTCCTGGCAGCGCTGCTATGGCATTTCGGAGAGAGATGTGTTTTTGGCATCACAGCACAGACCGTTACTATGGAAATCAGCTCATGATTATTCATTGTCACTCGGATCCCATCAGATTAATGATGTACATTACACACTTCTCTCTGTGTACTTTATAGTCCGTCATCCTCCCTGACAACACCACTCATGTAACTTTCTTTTGGATAAAAGCCTGAGAGTTCTTTGCGAAACTGCAAACATGGAGAATGTAATTGTATTCATTTAGACTGTAGCAGGTTTGATCCACAAGGATGTAACAGCAACTGATCGCAGACGGACGTCCTGTGGACAGTTACAGAGTATGTTAGGGAAAATTAATAAACATACGCTATATTGCCAAGAGTATTGTGACACCCCTAAAATCATTGGATTCAGGTGTTCCGTGACATTTCCTTGCTACTAAATATTCCGCGGTCACCTGTTACTGGGATTATAACAAAGTGGAAGCAACTGGGAACAACAGCAACTCAGCCAGGAAGTAATAGGCCACGTAACATGACAGAGCGGGGTCAGCGCATGCTGAAGCGCACAGTGCGCAGAAGTCGCCAACTGTCTGCAGAGTCAAATGGCTATTTTGAGGAGCCTCTCACATTGAACCGTGGAAGGCATGCGGCGACCCACTGAACACGGGGTCGCGACGCATTTATGGGTCATGAGCCACCAGTTGAGAACCAAGGCTATGAAGGGTAGCAGTCTTCTCATGAAGTGCAGAGCAAAGCCTTAGATTGGTGTGTTTGAGTCTTTTAACCTAGAATGGTTCATGGCCATGAGTTGTGTGAACATCGGATATCAGGGGGGAGCAGAGTAGACTGTCAGCATTATAACAAACAAAAAAGAAATAATTAAAAAAAAACCGCATGATTCAGCAAATAAAAGTTTATTTCAATAAGACTCCACAAACTTTATTTGCCATAATTGTGCCAAATCGTCCGTTGCTTTTTTCTTTTTACAGCCCTCAGCCGGCTGCTCGCAAATCGAAATTCAAATCTTATCAAACAATTCAGGAAACTCTTAAAACGTTTTAGTATCCTCGCAAAAAACACGACGCGGCAAATTGAATTATTTTGTACAAAAACATCAGACGGATGGTTTTCCTTCAGAATGATTCCAAACGATCTTTTTCTGGCGAACGTCGCGTCACCTTCATCCCGCCGCTGACACGCTTCATTTGACCTCCTCTGCATCAATTTAATGGTTATTGAGAAGACAAAAAGGGAAAGTTTCGTGTAGGAAGTCAGGAAGTGGGATTGTGGAGGGAAAGGTGACTCGGCGGCGAGGAGCGTTCTCCGGGTTTAGTGCGAGATTTGATTGTAGCAGATGGCGCTTGTTGTTGTCGTGACGAATAAATGTAGCAGAACAAATTCTTCATCTTCTAATTCATATCTTTCCTTTGTTTGATGAAGTCAGTTCTGCTGAGGTCAGGAGAAGTTCTAGCGTGCCGAGGAAAAGTCTTTTCTTTTCTTGTCTTTTGTTTTCTTACCCCAAAATTAAAATGTTCTTCCACAATTGTGACACAATCTAAAAGTGCCGACACAGACAAGAGGACAGGATGGGGGCAGGAAGTGTAAGGGAAAGAATACAGAAGAAGAACTCGGATAAGGATCACATACACTATATTGCCAAAAGTATTGGGACACCCCTCCAAATCATTGGATTCAGGTGTTCCGTGACATTTCCCGGCTACTAAATATTCTGCGGTCACCTGTTACTGGTATTATAACAAAGTGGAAGCAACTGTGAACAACAGCAACTCAGCCAGGAAGTGGTCGGCCACGTCACATGACAGAGCGGGGTCAGCGCATGCTGAAGCGCAAAGTGCGCAGAAGTCGCCAACTGTCTGCAGAGTCAATAGACCTACAGACCTCCAAACTTCGTGCGGCCTTCAGATTGGCACAACAACAGTGCGTAGAGAGCTCCATGGAATGGGTTTCCATGGCCGAGCAGGCCGCATCCAAGCCGCACATCACCAAGTGCAATGCAAAGCGTGGGATTCCGTGGTGTAACGCACGCCGCCACTGCACTCTAGAGAAGTGGAGACGTGTTCTCTGGAGTGACCAATCACGCTTCTCTGTCTGGCAATCCGATGGGCGTGTCTGGGTTTGTCGGTTGCCAGGAGAACGGTACTTGCCTGACAGCATTGTGCCAAGTGTAAAGTTTAAAGACATTTTGGACAATTTCAGCCTCCCAACTTTGTGGGAGGAGTTTGGGGACGGCCCCTTCCTGTTCCAACATGACTGTGCACCAGTGCACAAAGCAAGGTCCATAAAGACATGGATGGGGGAGTTTGGGGTGGAGGAACTTGACTGGCCGCACAGAGTCCTGACCTCAACCCCATAGAACACCTTTGGGATGAATGAGAGCGGAGACTGCAAGCCCGGCCTTCTCCTCCAACATCAGTACCTGACCTCACAAATGGTCCAACATTCCCATAGACACTCCTAAACCTTGTGGACGCCTTCCCAGAAGAGTTGAAGCTGTTATAGCGGCAAAGGGCGGAGCCAACCCAATACTGAACCTTACGGACTAAGACTGGGATGCCAAGAAAGTTAATGTGCGTGTAGAGCCAGGCGTCCCAATACTTTTGGCAATATAGTGTATACTGTACATTGTGGGAACAGATATCAAGACCAAAGGGTTCTGACCAGTTCAGACAAGTAGTATGTTCTCTCCTGATCCAACACTGCTTCCTCCTCCACCACCTGATCCATCACTGCTTCCTCCTTCACTATGTAACAGGGCATACTGTTTAGCTCATGAGAAAATATGGCTGCCTCCTGTACATTTATAATTGAAAACACAATAGCAGGCAGGTTTTGAAAACCCTTTGCCATGCTGATAAAAATATTCACATTCAGTAGACGAGGGGACGGTGGCTCCAATACTGTTGTTTCCATTGTAATTGTTGGAACTTCCTGCACAGCCTCACAAAGAAACACAAGCACACAGTCTGATATGCATGCTGCACATGGCTTGGAAAAACAGGAAGGAAGCCACAGCTTTTTTATCTACCATTTTTAAATCCAATAGAGCAGGGGTAGCCAAACTCCGGCCCTCCAGCTGTGGTGAAACTACAAATCCCATGATGCATCTCTCTCCGGGAGTCATGTCTATGGCAGTGAGAATCTTGCAATGCCTCATGGGATTTGTAGTTCCACCACAACTGGAGGGCCGGAGTTTGGCTACCCCTGCAATAGAGCATATACCATAGATATAACAGAACTTATAAACACTGCCATCTAGTGACCGAAACTGTATACTGCAGGAGTTGTTGCTATAAACACTGTAATGTGTATTCTAACAGTAATAGATGCTGAAGAGTGCAACTCTTCAGCAGTAAAGGCTAGTTATAGATTCATGCAGGTACCATGTTTTTTCTAGTTTGACTATTTTTGGTTGAGAGGATGCACTGGGGTCCCAGCGTGCATTTTTGGTGCTGGGACTCCTGTGCGTCCCTGCACCTTATTAGGAGGAGTTGGCTACCTCCTGGTACACCTGCATGCAATTTATCGACTGCATTAATATGCTCACACTTGGAGACTCACATACATAGAGTTAGAACCACACTTTGCAGAGGTGCCTTGGCGCGGCGGTTAGGACCACACCTTGCAGAGGTGCCTTGGCGTGGCGGTTAGGACCACACCTTGCAGAGGTGCCTTGGCGCCGCGGTTAGGACCACACCTTGCAGAGGTGCCTTGGCGCCGCGGTTAGGACCACACTTTGCAGAGGTGCCTTGGCGCCGCGGTTAGGACCACACTTTGCAGAGGTGACTTGGCGCGGCGGTGCGGCGTCTCCATATTTTTGGCCAAAAGTTTGTGCAACTAAAACCTCTGATTTTAACGCATACTGTTGACAGGGCTACTTGTTTGGTTGCAGGCCGGCTGGCAGGTGAGCTGGGGATTTTCTGTGTTTTGTATTGTTGTAAGTCTTCCAATGTGCACCCTGCTATAAAGGCTAGTTATAGATTCATGCAGGTACCATGTTTTCTAGTGTGAAGAGTGCAACCACTTAACTGTTCCTTGCACCTCTCTGGGATTCTGGATATGGGATCTCAATGGTTGAGGCCCAAGTCTGCCCCATGATTGATTACTGGAGGGTTTATTGGAGAAATGTAAAGCTGCCCATACACCTTTTGTTGTTGTAAGGTGATAAAAATGTTACGACCCGCCCATCTTGGACAGGCAGATCGTACTTGCGATCATCGCAAGCCCCGCTGAGGGGAGGGCTTGCCGATGACTGCAATGGTGAGCGGGCAGCCTTTTGTCTTGCGATCGCGCTACCAACCCGCCAAAAATCGTATGATTTTTCGCCGGGTTTTCTAGCGTGCTCGTATGAGGAAAGTCGTGCGACCGTACACCAAATGTTTCATCATTTTAAAACTGAAAATTTAACCATACTTACCGTAATTTTCTTTTCCTGGTTATACTCCATGGCAGCGCTGACCATTGGGTGTTAGCTCCAATTACCCCTAGATGACAGGAACCAAAAGGGTTAAACATGACCTAACCCTCTCCATAAAAGCCCCCCCTCCAGCCGGCTTCCCCAGTCTAGTAACAAGCCAATAACTCCCTAGGGCGGGAGCTCAGCGCTGCCATGGAGTATAACCAGGAAAAGAAAATTACGGTAAGTATGGTTAAATTTTCAGTTTTCCTGGCCATATCCATGGCAGCGCTGACCATTGGGGAATACCCAAGCAGAAAACGAGGGTGGGAATAAAATCCAGACACCAACACAAGTAGATGCAAAACAAATTTATTACTCGACATCGTGCCGAGCGAGCAAAACACTTCTTCCGAAGTGGTCATTCACTGCGGCTCTGACGTCCAGGCTATAATGCTTGACAAAGGTAGACTTAGACGCCCATGTTGCCGCTCTACAAATGTGATCCGCCAACACTCCTGATGCCGCTGCCCATGATGAAGATACAGCCCTTGTGGAGTGAGCCCTGATACCCTCCGGCGATGGTACTCCTGCTGTGCGGTAAGCATGAATAATGGTGGACACAATCCATCTGCTCAATGTAGCCTTGGCTGCCGCCAATCCCTTCCTTGCTCCAGCTGGAATAATGAACAGCCTGTCTGACTTCCTCCAGGCCTTACATCGCTCCACATAAGTTCTCAGACACCGGACCGGGTCTAAACATTCGTCTTTTCCTACTGCCTTGAGAGCCGGAAGGATGATATCCTGATTCACATGGAAACTACCATGAACCTTTGGTAAAAAACCTGGCACCGTTCTCAAAACCACTCTATCCTCATGAAAGATGAGGAAGGGTTGCTCCCAACCACAGGCTTGGAGTTCCGAAACTCGTCTTCCTGAAGCCAGGGCCACCAAGGAGACTGTCTTGTACGTCAGAAACTGCATGGCCACCGTCTGTATTGGTTCAAAAGGAGGGCCTGACAGAACCCCCAACACGAGAGGTAGATCCCAAGATGGATATAAAGACCTAACAGGAGGATTCACCTTACTCACTGCTTTGAGAAACCTGGAAACGTCCTGATTCTGGGTCCATCTGACCCCGGTGACCGCTGATATAGCCGAGACTTGTACCCTGAGGGAACTAAGACTCATCCCTCTGTCCAGACCTGCTTGGAGAAATTCCAGAATCGCTCCTGATGAGATTGTAGCCAGGTCAAAGGCATGATCTGTTGCCCATCTGGAGAACACTGCCCACATCCGATAATACACCGAGGAAGTGGAGACCTTCCGGGATCTCAGAAGTGTAGAGACCACCCTCTGGGACAACCCCGATTTCCTCAACCTCTCCCTCTCAACAGCCATGCCGTCAGACAGAGGAGCTGAGGATTCGGGTGTAGGATCGGCCCCTGAGACAGGAGATCCGACGCTACCGGAAGCTGCCATGGTGCCTGAATGCTGAGAGACATCAGGAGAGGGAACCACGGCCGTCTGGGCCAATAAGGGATCACCGCAATAACTTTCACCTTCTCCCTGCGTATCCTCTGGAGCACTGACATGATCATGGGAAAGGGAGGGAAAATGTAAGCCAGTTCGCAGTTCCATGGATGCGACAAGACGTCCTGGCCCTCCGCCCTGGGGTCGTACAGTCTTGACAGAAATCGGCTGACTTTGCAATTCTTGTGGGACGCCATAAGATCTATCTGAGGATAGCCCCATCTCTCTCTCAGCCTGTTGAAGATTTGCTTCGATAGGGCCCATTCGGTAGGATCTACCTGATTTCGGCTCAGATAGTCCGCCACCCGATTCTCTGGGCCTGGCAAGTAGATCGCCCTGATGCCTGCCACCTTCTTGACTGCCCAAGACATCAGAGGAACCACCGCCCGGATCATGCCCTGACTCCGTGTCCCTCCTTGGTGGTTGACATAGGACATCACCGTGGCATTGTCTGTCTTGATTTTGACCCATTCGCCCAGTATCTGTGGCTCGAAAAAACGGAGAGCTTGGAACACTGCCTTTAGTTCTAGCAGATTGGAGGAGGCATTTCTCCATCTTTCCGGCCATAACCCCTGTGCGAATTGGCCGCCCAGGTGAGCCCCCCAACCTGACCCGCTTGCGTCGGTCGTTATGGTGACCCACGGAATGCTCCCTAATGGAAACCCTGTGCGCAGGTTTCTGTCCTGAGACCACCAGTGCAGGGACATTTTGACCCTGTGCGAAACGGTAATCCACTGCCTCTTGCTCCGATATTTGTACTGTTGGAGGAAAGACTTCTGCGCCACTCTCATATTCCACTGGGCCCACCGAGTGAGGCCTATGGCAGATGACATGTGACCCAACATGCTCATGAAACTCTCGGCTGAGACATGCGTACTTGCCAGCATTGAGGCTACCTTCTGCTTCATTTTGAGTACTCTGTCCTTGGATAGTAGAACCGTGCCCAGCGCCGTGTTGAACTCCGCTCCCAAGTACACCAACTGCTGCGTCGGCGTCAAGTTGCTCTTCTCCAGATTCAGCAGCCAACCATAGCTCTGTAGGACATCCATGCTCAGGTTTCTGCTGGAGATCATCTCCTCCTCTGAATCTGCCAAGATGAGCACATCGTCTAGATAATGAAAAATCACCACCCCCAGTTTCCGTATTTCCGCTATAACCGTCACCAGAATTTTGGTAAAGGTTCTGGGAGCGGTACTGAGGCCGAATGGCATTGCTTGGAACTGAAAATGTCTGTGACCGACACAAAATCTCAGGAACTGTTGCTAAATTCTATGCCCCTATTGAGGCGGCACACCGCTCCTCCCTCTCTCCGCCCGTACCTCAGACATCGACCTTGAAGAATGACTGCGGTCATTCCGTCCCGAATTCTGATAATGGGGAGATGAATCCGCCTCCTTTTTTTTAAATATAATAACCCAGACTGAAAATAAATGAGACTTTTGGAAATGCCGGAGATACGGCTGCGAGAAGTAATTGATAAAAGGATGCCGTGCATGAAATACATAAAGCGCTCGGTGCTGCTGAGAGTAAAAATCAGCTTAGTATAAAACCGCCGCCGCAAAAACTGAAAACGAGCAGAAAAAAATCATTGATTCGCAGAGGATGCGTTAGACAAACAGCGGCCTGGTATAGAAGTTTGCTTTGGCAACTTTGTTTCGCTCCTTTCCAGTCCACGGGGCTGATTTGTTGGGGGCGTCGTTCTCACTCCATGTACATCGTGTGTTTGTGTTCATGTAACTAAAATAAAAAATTGCAAGAAGAATAGGAAATTACTCTTTAATCTAGTTATGTTCACCTTAAATCTGGACTCCGGGATCAGCAGATATTATTCTCAGGGCCGGATTTACTCTCTGCTGCCCCAAGGCCAGGTTCCTCAATGCGCCCCCCTACCCACCAAAGAATGGCAGACCTGCAGGCTGCATACAAGTGATCTCGGCGACATCGCCGGGATCACTTGTACAAAACAAGAGGCGGCTTCCCGGCTGTACATTTAGCTCTGCTTGCCCAAAGCCGGGCTGAATGTAGAAAACAACTACCCGCCCGGCGCCCCGGAACTGCATGTCCTGGGCATCGGGAGATAGGAATTCTACACCCCTGCTGTCCCTCTACTCCCTGCTGCCCCAAGGCCGAGCCTTGGTTGGCCTTGTGGGAAATCCGGCCCTGATTGTTCTCATACAAGAGTCATGTGTATTTCCCCTTGAATCCCGGTGAGCTTTATGTATTTCTTCCAGATCTGTGCAGTTATCCAGTGTGAGACTTGGAGCTTCCTGTAATAAAAACCGCTCATTGCTGCTCTCTTTCCTTGTACAGGGGGACTGGTCTTGTCTCCGCCCCCCTCCTGTAATAAAGACCGCTCACTGCTGCTCTCTCTTTGTACAGGGGGACTGGTCTTGTCTCCGCCCCCCTCCTGTAATAAAGACCGCTCACTGCTGCTCTCTCTTTGCACAAGGTGACTGGTCTTGTCTCCGCCACCTCCTGTAATAATGACTGGTCACTGCTACTCTCTCTCCTTGTGCAGGGTGACTGGCCTTGTCTCCGCCCCCTCCTGTAGTTTTCTGTGGTAGGTGGGGCCTGCTG
Source organism: Nanorana parkeri (assembly GCF_000935625.1). NCBI lineage: Eukaryota > Metazoa > Chordata > Amphibia > Anura > Dicroglossidae > Nanorana > Nanorana parkeri. Next base: position 237,474 of record NW_017307249.1, read on the forward strand.
GGTCCCTCCCACAGCTCTGCTCTCTGCACATGCTATGTACAGAACAGTGATGATGTCACATCTAATTTTACAAAGTTATATCCAGGTTTGCAAATGCATTCAGTGCACATCCTTTGCAGCTATTTAGAAATACTGTATATTTAAATGAACGTTTTCAAGCTTGGAGCTTTAAAGCAAATCTTTGCTTTGCCCACTGAGAGCATTAACTATGAGGGGAGTGATTTTCACTCACCTCATAGCTCTAGCCAACCTGTGATTATGAGACTGTCACAGGTCGGCTCAGTAGATCGGGAGGTGAGCGAACACATACCGGGGCTCGCTCACTTCTCGATCCTGTGGCGGCAGAGAGCCGTGACAGGGGAGGGACTGGATTCCCCCCGCTCCGATCCTCCAGCGCTTACTGGCGGAACGGACGGGGGAGGGGGCGGGTACAACTGGCTCTGCCTCTAGATAGGCAGAGCCAGCTGTCAGTCACGCAGCTGGGCGGATCCAGACATAATTGTCGGGATCCGTTCCGGCCCGCGGCGTCTCAGTATACTGAGCTTTGGGTGACGGGAGGATGCTAGTTTGTGTCCTCCCGTTACCCTTAGGAGAACTATGGGGAAAAGCCCTGACCCCATAGTTCTCCTTTTAAGTGACAGTGTCTTTCTAAAGCCCCACCTTTACAAGTCACTGTGAATGGCAGTGACAGGTTCTCTTTAAAGAGATTGTAGTCCATCCGGGAGTGCGCTTGGAGCGGTGACTACTTTACAACACACACAGGGACCATGGGGAACACAAGTAGCCCCCCCTCCAGAAGGAAGGACAGTGTCAGCACTAATTCAGAGATGATTGGAGGATCTACAGCCGAGTGACACACAAATAAGATACATTGTTGTTCAGAGTTAGGGGACTTGAATGTATTTTTAGGATGTAACTCCTGAGCGTAGTGTCACTTTAACACTCCTCGGGGTCAGTGCATCTTCCAGAAACTCATCATGTAAATAAACATTATTCTTCTATTTCAGAGACCGGCGAGGGGAATGGCGCTCCTCCACGCTCACCAGCGGCCGCCGCCATTTTTGCATTAGGCAGATAATATGGAACAATCTTGAATTTCAGCTCTGATTGGCCGAGTGCTGAATGAGATGTTAAGCTGCATTTCCCCGCTTGAGAGGAGATGTCAGTCAAACACCGAGGAACACACACAACGGTTTATATATATAAAGCTGGATAGACACAAGCTGTGCACACATGTTAGCATGGAAATGGCTCTCAAACAATATCCCATTACAGCCGGAGCTGCAGATGTCAGGTGACAACAGTCATTCGATGTTTGCAAGGTTTCTGAATCACTCAAAACTGCCATCAAAGATGCAGATATAAAAAGCACAAATGCATGCAGCTCTGTAATCATTAATACATCATGTAATGCATTGCATGCAAGCAGTATAAGTATCTGAATGTGGCCTGGTGTCAGCCTCTTGCAGACACGGGCACCATGTTTTAGGGGCACCATGAGCACTGTCACTAATTGATACACAATATACAAAAAAAAAAAAACCCTGAGGAAGCCCTGAAGAAAATTTTGAAACATGTAGAGTTCGGGTTATGGGGATAATGAGTGTTAGTTCGAGGGAGACAACCCTTCTTTGTGCGTAGGGAGTTTTGCAGCGCTGTAAAACGCCCAGGTGGGAACCATGCCCATAGGCAATCATTGGTTTTCACATGTTACATAGTTACATAGTATTTGAGGTTGAATAAAGACATACGTCCATCAAGTCCAACCTATGTTCCTATCATGACCTGTGGGGGTAGATGACAGCACTGTGGGGGAAGCTGGTTTGGAGGGCACATCACCCATACCTTGGCTGTATCTCATACATTTATCATGAAATAGGGGAGGGGGGGTTAGATGACAGCACTACGGGGATGTTGGTTTGGAGGGCACATCACCCATACCTTGGCTGTATCTCATACATTTATCATGAAATAGGGGGGGGGGGGGGCGCGGGTGCCCGCCCCGC
>NW_017307249.1:239695-249969 GCF_000935625.1 Nanorana parkeri
ACCCTCAGTGTGAGTTTTACATTTCCATACCTCTCATTACCAAAGTCGTGTGCAGATACTTGGTTCCTGTCACTCTGTCCAGTACATTTTCCCTTCCACAAAATTCCATAGCTCAGCAAGTCAGCAGGTCTGAGCCAGAATTAAACTTTATGAATTAAAGAGACTTGAAGCATCCAGGATGGAATTGTTCCGTTGCTTGCACATCAGGTGAGCTGTCAAGAAGGATGATGTATCGTCTTGGCTAAAAAAAAGTCAAAGTCATAAGAACAGGAGAAGCACGGGGTTTTGGAGCTGAAGAAGAAGGCATTGAAGTTGTGGACAGTTCCTGCCTCCTGGGATTAATAATAAATGAGATAACACAACATAGGATAGTCACCCGGCAAAGTTGCAGTGAAAAGCATCAATGAGGTTTTGCAGACAAAGCTTCAGATAGCTCAGACCTTGGTTTTTATGTGACACCATATGGATGAGAAGCCTTGAAGAGGTAAGACAGAAAGAACATTGACGCTTTTGAATGATGGTGTTGATATCATCGGATTCATCGCTTACAGATACCAAGGACAGCTGTAAAGAAAAACAAAATAAACCGTGACCATTGTCTGAACCTCAATTCCAGCGCCGGGTAACCCATGTGAAACTAAGCTTGTTCAGACCGGAGACTTCCAGATTTTCTGGATCCATCTGTTATGTTGGGAAATATTATAGAAGGTGATGAAGGTCAGCACCAGGATGGATGGACACAATCACTGCAACTGCTGCTTAGTAGCCTTTGGATATAAACCAGAGCAGGATGTTCTGGAAATGTTCAGACCATGTAGTTACCAAGAGTTGGATATGACACATTGACAATTAAAGGGTCAGTCCACCCAACAGTCATATTTTAGGGATGGTGGGTACTTCATAATGGGCACAGCAGGTGTACAGACCCGGGAACTCAGCTCAGGGAAGGTGGGTAACGACACCCTGGCGGGTTAGTTTCAATTATTTTTTTTTACTGTTTATTTATTTGTATTACTTTTTATTTTTTTATTCAATTATTTCTTCTATCACTTTAAAAAAAATAACTTTAAAAAAACCCTGACTTTTACAATTAGATCCGAGCTTCACACAAAATCATATGATGATCAGATGTGCGATCTTGGCAATCCGAGCACTAATAGGAATTAACCAATCAGAGAAATTACAAATGATTCCAGCTATCCCTTTTCATGAATATACAAATGAATCCTTCGCTGTGATTTTCTCCACTTTCCGCAGTCCTCGCTGTAATATAATCAGACCGCCATCCGAATGCGCTGTGATTAATAGAAGTAAAATCCCATTGAAAATCTCTGTGTCCCATTTAGCTAATCATATAATGAACAGAACGGTTTTTGCAGAGAGCTTATGGCTGTCTTTATCTGTGCAATTGTGTTACATCTAATTCATTAGACATCATGTCCAATGTCTGCTCCTCATTCCCAAGTAAAGTCAAAATATTAATACAATTCATTATCTTGATTTTTTTTTTTTTTAAATAGTTTCATTATACACCGAGTACAACATCCCAGAAGATCAGTCAAATAAAAAATATGTTTAAAGGAGAACTATGGGGTCAGGGCTTTTCCCCATAGTTCTCCTTAGGGTAACGGGAGGACACAAACTAGCGTCCTCCCGTCACCCTAGGCTCAGTATATAGGGGGCTGCTGCTCGCGGTATACTGAGACGCCGCAGAGACCACAATTATGTCTGGATCCGCCCAGCTGCGTGAGTGACAGCTGGCTCTGCCTATCTAGAGGCAGAGCCAGCTGTACCCGCCCCCTCCCCCGTCCGTTCCGCCAGTGAGCGCAGGAGGATCGGAGCGGGGAGGGGGGAATCCAGCCCCTACCCCCCCTCATAGTTCTCCTTTAAGCAGTTTTAATGGCATGTCGGTCACTTTTTCTCTTTTGATCCTGTGGTGGTGATCCTGACATCTGTCCGTATTCTTTCTCCACCTCTTCACCCCAGGGAATGCTTGAAAGAATTTTCATGGTCTCAGGGAACCCTGATAAAATGTATTATATCTACAGCTTAGGGTACAATACCATGTAACCGATCCACCTCCTTTGGCAGAGATCACATGACCAAATGCCCACGAGGATGTAATGTCATCAGTACCAGAGGGATCCCGTAGCCAGTGGCGGAACAATCACCATAGCGACCCAAGCGGCCGCTGTGGGGCCCGGGGCCTGCGGTCGCTGCGGCATCTCAGGCTCCTGGCTGTCACTGGCAGCTGTGTGGAGGAAGGGGTCGCTATTCACATCACTGACAACCTGCCAGCGATCTGTGCAGCGGCACGCTCCTCCTCAAAGCCGCTGCTTGGTCATTGACAACCAGCGGCTGCGGAGGAGGTGGCTGGGCCTGTCGTTGGCAGCGATGGAGAAGGCGGGGCATTTTGGGTTATCAGGTGGGCGTAACTAATTACAGAGCCCCTTACAAGATTTTGCTATGGGGCCCTGTGATTTCTAGTTACGCCCCTGCCCGTAGCTGCATTTCCTCCAGAAAAGACCTCGTATTCATCTTTATATTTCTTTCTTAGCAAGACTGCTAACAACTTTTTAGCTACCATTTCACGATAGGAACCACTTTGTATAAGTAACTGTATACCCAATGTGGAACTACAAATCCCGCAAAGCCTTCCAGGAACTTGTATCTTCACAATGGCAAGCACGTCCACCTCACTTTTTACAGAAGCCACACCGCGGAGGTATAAAGGGTTCATCTTGGCGTCCTTTAATTTCCTCCAATAACAAAGTGCCGGCGTTATCACAGAATGATATACATTAGTGCGTTCTGGCTGTTGGCAAGGAGACGCGGAATTGGGAAATGTAATTCGGGTTATATAATAACGCTCCCATGCAAATGTATCGCTCAACGTTCTCTGCTCTAGAGGATAGCGGGACAATGACAGCAATCAGGTGTCGGAGGATCTGGAATTTTGTCAAAAAAATAAAGCCGCCGCCTGGAATTTGCACCAATCAAAGGGGAAAAAATATTGTGTAGAACAAAAATAAAAAATGTGTTTTACACGTAAGAAACAAAAATTGTGCCAAAAGAGATTTTTACGTGAGCCGTAGCGAAATCCCAGCGGAGGCCCGAGCTCCGAAATCTCCATCTGCAAGGACTTCTAACATTCTATAAAGGTTTCCTATCTCTGTATGTACAAAGCAGCTAATATAAATATCAGACAATGCGTGAAATAAAATGATATCTTGCAACATTATAGTTATATTGTGTATACATCGAGTTTAACCAATATGATACTTTATTACTCCAGTCAGTGGGCAGTGTGTACAGGAGAGGAGTGTGGGGGGTATGACAGGGGGCAGTATGTACAGGAGAGGAGTGTGGGGGATATGACGGGGGGCAGTATGTACAGGAGAGGAGTGTGGGGGATATGACGGGGGGCAGTATGTACAGGAGAGGAGTGTGGGGGATATGACGGGGGGCAGTATGTACAGGAGAGGAGTGTGGGGGATATGACGGGGGGCAGTATGTACAGGAGAGGAGTGTGGGGGATATGACGGGGGGCAGTATGTACAGGAGAGGAGTGTGGGGGATATGACGGGGGGCAGTATGTACAGGAGAGGAGTGTGGGGGATATGACGGGGGGCAGTATGTACAGGAGAGGAGTGTGGGGGATATGACGGGGGGCAGTATGTACAGGAGAGGAGTGTGGGGGATATGACGGGGGGCAGTATGTACAGGAGAGGAGTGTGGGGGATATGACGGGGGGCAGTATGTACAGGAGAGGAGTGTGGGGGATATGACGGGGGGCAGTATGTACAGGAGAGGAGTGTGGGGGATATGACGGGGGGCAGTATGTACAGGAGAGGAGTGTGGGGGATATGACGGGGGGCAGTATGTACAGGAGAGGAGTGTGGGGGATATGACGGGGGGCAGTATGTACAGGAGAGGAGTGTGGGGGATATGACGGGGGGCAGTATGTACAGGAGAGGAGTGTGGGGGATATGACGGGGGGCAGTATGTACAGGAGAGGAGTGTGGGGGATATGACGGGGGGCAGTATGTACAGGAGAGGAGTGTGGGGGATATGACGGGGGGCAGTATGTACAGGAGAGGAGTGTGGGGGATATGACGGGGGGCAGTATGTACAGGAGAGGAGTGTGGGGGATATGACGGGGGGCAGTATGTACAGGAGAGGAGTGTGGGGGATATGACGGGGGGCAGTATGTACAGGAGAGGAGTGTGGGGGATATGACGGGGGGCAGTATGTACAGGAGAGGAGTGTGGGGGATATGACGGGGGGCAGTATGTACAGGAGAGGAGTGTGGGGGATATGACGGGGGGCAGTATGTACAGGAGAGGAGTGTGGGGGATATGACGGGGGGCAGTATGTACAGGAGAGGAGTGTGGGGGATATGACGGGGGGCAGTATGTACAGGAGAGGAGTGTGGGGGATATGACGGGGGGCAGTATGTACAGGAGAGGAGTGTGGGGGATATGACGGGGGGCAGTATGTACAGGAGAGGAGTGTGGGGGATATGACGGGGGGCAGTATGTACAGGAGAGGAGTGTGGGGGATATGACGGGGGGCAGTATGTACAGGAGAGGAGTGTGGGGGATATGACGGGGGGCAGTATGTACAGGAGAGGAGTGTGGGGGATATGACGGGGGGCAGTATGTACAGGAGAGGAGTGTGGGGGATATGACGGGGGGCAGTATGTACAGGAGAGGAGTGTGGGGGATATGACGGGGGGCAGTATGTACAGGAGAGGAGTGTGGGGGATATGACGGGGGGCAGTATGTACAGGAGAGGAGTGTGGGGGATATGACGGGGGGCAGTATGTACAGGAGAGGAGTGTGGGGGATATGACGGGGGGCAGTATGTACAGGAGAGGAGTGTGGGGGATATGACGGGGGGCAGTATGTACAGGAGAGGAGTGTGGGGGATATGACGGGGGGCAGTATGTACAGGAGAGGAGTGTGGGGGATATGACGGGGGGCAGTATGTACAGGAGAGGAGTGTGGGGGATATGACGGGGGGCAGTATGTACAGGAGAGGAGTGTGGGGGATATGACGGGGGGCAGTATGTACAGGAGAGGAGTGTGGGGGATATGACGGGGGGCAGTATGTACAGGAGAGGAGTGTGGGGGATATGACGGGGGGCAGTATGTACAGGAGAGGAGTGTGGGGGATATGACGGGGGGCAGTATGTACAGGAGAGGAGTGTGGGGGATATGACGGGGGGCAGTATGTACAGGAGAGGAGTGTGGGGGATATGACGGGGGGCAGTATGTACAGGAGAGGAGTGTGGGGGATATGACGGGGGGCAGTATGTACAGGAGAGGAGTGTGGGGGATATGACGGGGGGCAGTATGTACAGGAGAGGAGTGTGGGGGATATGACGGGGGGCAGTATGTACAGGAGAGGAGTGTGGGGGATATGACGGGGGGCAGTATGTACAGGAGAGGAGTGTGGGGGATATGACGGGGGGCAGTATGTACAGGAGAGGAGTGTGGGGGATATGACGGGGGGCAGTATGTACAGGAGAGGAGTGTGGGGGATATGACGGGGGGCAGTATGTACAGGAGAGGAGTGTGGGGGATATGACGGGGGGCAGTATGTACAGGAGAGGAGTGTGGGGGATATGACGGGGGGCAGTATGTACAGGAGAGGAGTGTGGGGGATATGACGGGGGGCAGTATGTACAGGAGAGGAGTGTGGGGGATATGACGGGGGGCAGTATGTACAGGAGAGGAGTGTGGGGGATATGACGGGGGGCAGTATGTACAGGAGAGGAGTGTGGGGGATATGACGGGGGGCAGTATGTACAGGAGAGGAGTGTGGGGGATATGACGGGGGGCAGTATGTACAGGAGAGGAGTGTGGGGGATATGACGGGGGGCAGTATGTACAGGAGAGGAGTGTGGGGGATATGACGGGGGGCAGTATGTACAGGAGAGGAGTGTGGGGGATATGACGGGGGGCAGTATGTACAGGAGAGGAGTGTGGGGGATATGACGGGGGGCAGTATGTACAGGAGAGGAGTGTGGGGGATATGACGGGGGGCAGTATGTACAGGAGAGGAGTGTGGAGGGTATGACGGGGGGCAGTATGTACAGGAGAGGAGTGTGGAGCCACACCGCCTTTCAGTGCCAAATGGCCAAGTCCTATGTCTGCAGTGCAACGATCTTTTCAAATACTAGCATAACACTGTTTTTATTATTATTCTCATTAGTTACATAGTTATTACATTATTATTCTTATTTTTATCTTTTACTCTTATTTTGCTGATTTGTATCTCAGTTACAAAAAAAAAAAAACCCTTTCTTGCTAAATAGACTTTCGGCAATGCACTCTCGTAAAGATTCCTCGTAAACCCTCCAAGCCGGTTTGCATCTCTCCCTCAGGACACTTCAGAAAGAGAAGAGCACAAATCAGGTCGGCAGCGTCGAAGTAAACGGTTCTGTAATTACGAGCCGCCTCTGGCTCTCGGGCTGCCTATGTTTGGAGGTTTATTTCGGCCCCCGGGTCTCATTTGCTTCAGTGGTGTCTATCACCCACAAGTTATATCCTCAAACTTCTTTTCTTTTTCTCTGCAAATCGCTATCTGCGCTTTTTCCCTTTACAAACTCCCAGCATCAGTCATTACCTGTAGCTATAGAATTAAAAATAAAAAGGGATTTTTATCCCAAAACTTTGTTTTTTACATTTTGTAGAGTTATACGATTGGCTCCAGAGTGTTTTTCTTTAAAGGGAAAGCAGCATAGGGTTATATTTATAAAATGTTCTCAGAGCTGGTTGCTCTGCGAATGTCTGTGTCTTAGATGTGCACCCCATTATGGCCACTAGATGGAGCCGAAGAGCATACAACTTTCCTATGCTCCTTGGCTCCATCTAGTGGCCATAATGGGATGTCAATCTAAAAGTCAGACGTTTTATAAATTCAGCCCATCGTGTATTATCAGTGAGAGCATATTATACTGTTTTTACCTTTTTGTGTCACCCAAAAAAATCTTGATAGCAGGTCATTGCAAAAAAAATCAATTGAAAGGTTTATACTTATCATATCTGAGGTCCTGGTCTCCTATCTACTCACTGTTAAAACACTGCAGCCCTGTCAGACTTTCAGCATTTCTACACTTTCTGGAGTGTTGGCAGGCCCGGAGCTACCGCAAGGCAAGGCAAGCGGCCGCCTGAGGGCGCTGCAGGGTGAGGGCGGAAATAGCATGCCATGGTTCTTTCCTCTGAACCCCTACCAATACCGTGTCCTGTAATGATGTCTGGGTCAAAGTATGAAAGTCCGTGCTTGACGGGGAATGCAGGCACATGTCCCTCCTAATAGTGTCATTGTTAAAGAGTCTGATGGAAGCTTCAGCCCTTCAACAAAGAGAAAATATTATCTACTAACATTTCTGTAGCACTTTTCTCCCTGGGGAGCATTTGATCTGCTTTTGTGGCAGATGGTGAGGCCGCCATCTTGGGAGAGTACCATACTAGTGCCAATTTACCCACCAGCAAGTCCTTGGAGTGTGAGAGAAAACCCACACAATCACAGGGAGGACATGCAAACTCCATGCAGATATTGTCTTGATTGGGACTTGAACCAAGAACCCGAGAGTGGCAACGTAGAATTGCGAACCACTAAGCTACAATGCTGCCTATAGTTCATTAGGTGTGATTGCGCTGTCTGTCTGTTAACAACTGCTGGCAGCACACCATAACACCAACACCTGTAAAGCTTCATTAGTCCAAGAAAAGTAACACAAAGTCCTATCTGGGATCTCCTCCTCTGATGTGTTTCACCTACCATTTGGTTTAATTGTAGCCCAGTGGAGGGTGGAAGATGTCAGACTTGGGGGTCCCAGTTGGGGCTTCGTCTTTTTCCTGCAGGCATTGTCAGTTTGGGGTAAAGATGAACCTCTGCTTGGAGCTTGGGTCGGCCAATTCTTAGTTTGCATTGTAAGAGCAGCATAGCATAATTATTGTGTAGCACTGAGAAGCAAGAAGCAGATCCTGCATATGTTATAAGCAAGTATACACTTGAAGCATGAATAAATGACGGACCTCTAGACACCTGTTGATGATGGAAGGCTTCCAGTGGCATTTAAAGCCCACCCAGTACAAAAATAAGGCGTGGAGGCTTTCAATACGGAATCATAAATGGCTTCTTAGGTCCCAATGCTGGCTGGCAGACCAGAGACTGGCTGAGGTCAGTGCATTACAGACAGAGCTGGTTCATCCACAAGGCAAAGTATTCTGCAGTCTAAGTCTTGGTGGATGTCCAGGGGACCCATCTACAACCCGAATGCTCCCAATGCTTTTGACAACTCATCAAAGTCAGGCTCCTGCCATTCACGAGGAAGGATGGAGCTGTAGGCAGTTGATATCTGATGGGGCCAAGTACAAGTCAAGGCAAATGGATCAGCTTCTCTGTACCTTTTGTCATCCATTCCAATGTCAATCAAAGGGATGGGAGGGGGTGGGGGTAATTTCCTGCCATGCCTAGGATCAACCCACCTCTGAATAGAGTTTAAAAGATAAAGGTGAAGGATGGAGCTGTAGGCAGTTGATATCTGATGGGGCCAAGTACAAGTCAAGGCAGTGGATCAGCTTCTCTGTACCTTTTGACATCCACGCCAATGTTAATCAAAAGGATGGAGTGTCCAAAGCTGCTGCCATGCCAAGGACCCCATCCTCCCCTAACCCACCTCCTGAATAGATTTTATAAGATAAATGTAAAGGATGGAGCTGTAGGCAGTTGATATCTGATGGGGCCAAGTACAGTCAAGGCTCATGGGGCTGCTTCTCTGTACCTTTTGCCATCCACACTAATGTCAATCAAAAAGATGGAGTGGCCAAAGCTGCTGCCATGCCAAGGACCCCATTCTGCTTTAATCTACCTCTGAATAGATTTTATAATATAAAGGTGAAGAACAGGAAGCTTTAGAAGCCCCCCCCCCCCCAGCCCACCATGCCAAAGTGTATGAACCTGGGAGGACCGGGCTGGATATTGCTTTGCATTCTCCATCTACTTCTCTGTATATTCTGCTGAAATTGAAAAGGTGATTTAACCAGAAGGATCTGCCGGGATTTGTAATGAGCGACGTCTAGGCAGCAATTTAGCCGTTTCCACCGTTATCTCCTCATAATTGTCCTGTGATATGAGAGAAATGTGCTTGGCGCGCCATCAATAAAATCAGATCTTTTAATTCCGTCTCTTTAATAAACAGTCCTTGGCCTGTCACTGGTAGGAAGGTTTGTATCATGTTCGATGAATAATGTGCTACAAAGATATTTCAATGTAAAACAGCGGCACAGAGAGCGGATATCTTCCCTGTAATGGCACACGGGAAGAATTATGTGTTATATAAATATTTCTGGAGAGCCCCAATATGGTTCTATTGGTGTGATGCTCAACAAAACTAGTTTTTACAGATATTTGTTGTCTGATTCTTGTAGTGAAGTCCAAAACACTGACCCCTGTAGTATTTAAAGTACTTTACTATACAAAAATGCTGCGTGCACAAGCTACTTTGTTACAGGAAAAGCAAAAAAACAAAAATTTCAGGCTTCTACAACATACATACACTCGCGCCCATTACACTTCTCTAGCGCATGCAATGGTTTCTATAGAGGATACACTAAAGATGCTCAGCTTCAGCCTACAAATTCCGATCAAACAGGATGTCATGGCGATTAAGTGTTCACAGGAAAATGACTTCTGGTTTCAGTCTCTCTCGAAGGGTGGCCTTTAGTCGTCCTTTGTTCCAGTGACGTCCTCTTTGGTCAAAGTCTCATTACGAAATCCCCTTTGGTTAAAGTTCCATTATGAAGTTCATCTTTAGTCAAAGTTCTATTATAAAGTCCCCTTGTGAAGCCCTATCATGAAGTTCTCCTATGAAGTCCTATTATGAAGTTCCTCTTTGGTCAAAGTCTCAATATAAAGCCCTCTTTGGACACAGTTCTATTATGAAGTCCCCTTATGAAGCCCTATTATGAAGTCCTCTTTGGTCAAAGCTCTATTATGAAGTTCGTGGATAGAGAACTGGCTACGGGAACGGGTCCAGAGGGTATCTGTAAATGGCACCTTTTCAGACTGGGTTAGTGTAATGAGCGGTGTGCCTCAGGGTTCTGTGCTGGGTCCCATATTGTTCAACTTATTTATTAATGACATCGAGGAGGGTGTTAACAGCGATATTTCCGTGTTTGCGGATGACACCAAAATAGGGAGGGTAATAGACACGGACTTAGACACTATAACATTACAGGAGGACCTGGATAAAATAGGGG
>NW_017307249.1:250159-263912 GCF_000935625.1 Nanorana parkeri
ATACAGGGGTACAGGTAATATACAGGGGTACAGGTAATATACAGGGGTACAGGTAACATACAGGGGTACAGGTAATATACAGGAGTACAGGTAATATACAGGGGTACAGGTAATATACAGGGGTACAGGTACTCCTAGAATGAGATCCTAATAGGTTGGACTTGATGGACTAATGTCTTTATTCAACCTCAAATACTATGTAACTATGTATCTGTAAACAGATTATATACAGTATGTGCAATAAAGTTGGCCGTGCAACTCATGTCTACAGCAATGCTTAAAAGTCAAGGCAATTAAAGTAAATGCAATCTCTAACTGGATGCCACTTCATTTGCTGTATCATAAACAATTGCAATAATTTCTTATTCATGTAACATGCGCTGACTCTACCCACTTGCCAGGGACATCCCGAGGCCGTGTGTCACCAGGAGCGGATAGCAGGTGACAACCTGCTGTGCATGCGCGGTCATCTTATTGATACCTGCTGGCGGATAGAGAGAGGAAGGGACGTTCACACTGAGGGATAAGGTATGTCGCCGGGTCCCCTCCTCTCACCTGAAACTGTCGGGCTCTCGGTCTGTCTGACACAAAATGACTGTCAGTGTCACCCCTCCAATGGTGTCACCTGGGTGCGGGCCCCCCCCCCCGCCACCCCCCCCCCCGCCCCCCCCCCCCCCCCTTGTGATGCCACTGCCACTTCCTGAACGGTGGATCATACCTGCCTAATATATGTCAGCATGGCCGCTTGTAGTCCTGACTGTGTGACTGGGTGGCAATGCAGGAGCAGATTTGGGACACAGTTGTCACTCTATAACAGGAAGTGCCTGAATAAGGACTTTTACGGCAGGATCGCCAGGGATTATTTTAATGATAGCTGCGGATTTAAAGATAAATTAAAAACCCCTTTAATAATGACATTAAAATGCTAAAACGTATATGAGATTCTAGTATTTGGGTTTATATCTGTTAAACTGTGAGTCCTGCAGGTCCCAGCTTTATTCCATCTTCCTCTAAGACAACAACCTCACTACAGGGGGATCAGTAAATGTAGATTGTGGTTAGCCAGGGCAGAGGAGACGCGGGAGATGTGGGATGAAGGTCACCTGTGTGCAGAAAACTTCCCAGCACAAGCGGCATGCATGGGATGATAGACTACAGAAGCGGCATGCATGGGATGATAGACTACAGAAGCGGCATGCATGGGATGATAGACTACAGAAGCGGCATGTTTATTGAAAGATGATCAGATCTGTGGTGACATTTACATTCAGGAAGAGGACGGTAAAGCACAACCACCGCTCTGAACTAGAGGAAGCCGAGTCTGCATATGAAATGGGAAAATATGGCTGCCCCTGGAAGTAGTTTTCAAAACATACTGATAACTTTAAAGAGAGAAGAGAGAAGAGAGAAGAGAGAAGAGAGAAGAGAGAAGAGAGAGAAGAGAATGAGAGAGAGAGAGAGAAGAGAGGGAGAGGTGGGAGAGAGAGAGGGGAGAGAGAAGAGAGAGAGCTGAGAGAAGAGAGAGAGAGAGGAGGGGGAGAGGAAGAGAAGAGAGAGAGAGGAAGAGAAGAGAGAGATACAGAGGAAGAGAAGAGAGTGAGAGATACAGAGGAAGAGAAGAGAAGAGATAGAGAGAGAAGAGAGAGGGAGAGAGAAGGGAGAAGAGAGGGAGAGAAGAGAGGGAGAGAAGAGAGGGAGAGAGAGGAGAGAAGAGAGGGAGGAGAGAGAAGAGAATGAGAGAGAGAGAGAGGTGGGAGAGAGAGAGGGGAGAGAGAAGAGAGAGAGCTGAGAGAAGAGAGAGAGAGAGGAGGGGAGAGGAAGAGAAGAGAGAGAGAGGAAGAGAAGAGAGAGAGAGGAAGAGAAGAGAGTGAGAGATACAGAGGAAGAGAAGAGAGAGAGAGGAAGAGAAGAGAGAGAGAGGAAGAGAAGAAAGAGAGAGGAAGAGAGAGAGAGGAAGAGAAGAGAGAGAGGGAGGAAGAGAAGAGAGAGATAGAGGAAGAGAAGAGAGAGAGAGAGGAAGAGAAGAGAGAGAGAGAGGAAGAGAAGAGAGAGAGAGAGAGGAAGAGAAGAGAGAGAGGAGAGAGAGAGAAAGGGGAAGAGAGGGAGAGAGAAGAGAGAGAGCTGTCCAAAAGTGTTAGCGTGTTTTATACAGACATTGGTGCAGCGACCATTCTCATATATTATACTGTGATTGGTTGTACTGCCACGAGATAGAAGGGGTATAATTTTTGTATAATGTAATGTTCTTCCTAGTGGAACTACATGGTTATCATATCTGCAGCAGCATCCCAAAAGAATACGGGTCCAACTACAGCCAAATAACTATTTAGTTTTGCATATACAGATAAAGCTTAGAGTTACAACAACTGCAAAAGAAAGAGGTCAAAAAGTATAGATATAGTATACACTGGGGGTGTTAGCATGCCACTACATGGTGGTGATATTATTTCCTGTCCAGACTGCTAAAGAGTCATATCTGAAGATGCTTTCCAGCAGTTTATGGGTCTAGCTACAGCCAAAGCACTATATACTGGCTGCACATACAGATACATCTCAGAGTTACAGCAATTGAAAAAGAAAAAGGTCAGAAAGTATATATGATGGCTCCTTGGCTCCTTAAAGTGACACTAAACTCAGGAGATAAGTCTTAAAGGAGAACTATGGGGTCAGGGCTTTTCCCCATAGTTCTCCTTAGGGTAACGGGAGGACACAAACTATTATGTCTGTATCCACCCAGCTACGTGAGTGACAGCTGGCTCTGCCTATCTAGAGGCAGAGCCAGCTGTACCCGCCCCCTCCCGCTGGTGGAGGGGGCGGGGAGAGGGGAATCCAGCCCCTCCCCTGTCACGGCAGAGAGCCGTGACAGGATCGAGAGGTGAGCGAACACCGGTATGTGTTCGCTCACCTCCCGATCTACTGAGCCGACCTGTGACAGTCTCATTGTCACAGGTCGGCTAGAACTATGAGGTGAGTGAAAAGCACCCCCCTACCCCCTCATAGTTCTCCTTTAAGGATCCATTCAAGAACCTTAACTCTGAACAACAATGTATCTTATTTGTGTATCACTCGGCTGCAGATCCTCCAATCATCTCTGAATTGGTGCTGACACTGTCCTTCCTTCTGGAGGGGGGGCTACGTCTGTTCCCCATGGTCCCTGTGTGTGTTGTAAAGTAGTCACCGCTCCAAGCTCGCTCCCGGGATGGACTACAATCTCAATACAACTTGGTGAGATTGTTTTTGCCGCGTTTTTGATGTGTTCCGGGCCGTTTTTGGTCAAAAAAAATAAATTTAAGTTTAAAATAGGCTTTCAGTGCGTTCCAGGGCGTTTGCATGCGTTTTTGATGCGTTTCCATGCGTTCCAGAGCAGGTAAAATAGGGCTTGCTGCAGTCTTTTTACATGCTCTGGAACTGAACGCTGCGGTGTGAACTAGAGCCCCAAAATACCATTGGAATACGTTGGACGCAGTTTTGATCCGGTCTGTAACTGCTCTGCTCCTGGAACGCGCTTGGTGTGAACAAGGCCTTAGGGTGACAATTCTGCTACTCCTTAGATACAGTGCGGTGAGTGAGCGTTGTCACCCTAGGACAGGAAGTGTGTTATTGGCAGGATCACCAGGTGAAAAGAAGAGCCTGAAAAAGAAAACGAATGCAGCCGCCACATCTAGGGACTGCTATGCTGCAGTGTATTACGTGTTGTGCTCGTGTTTAGATACACTGTATTATTGCAAGTAGAGGTGCACCGAAATAGACATTTAACAACCGAAACGAAACCAAAATAGAAACAATTGTCAGGCCGAAACCGAAAATGTTTTTATTTTAATTTTTTTAACCAATCTCTTTTTCTGTGTCACCTGTTATCAATTTACCTGGAATTCTCTATACTGAGTGTTCCTGATCATTGATAACATGAGGACATTGTGTGATTACTATAACCACAATTAGGAATGGACAGGAGGGGATATAGATCACTTTCTATTACCATACCATATCCTTAAAGGAGAACTATGAGGGGGGGGGAGGGGCGCTTTTCACTCACCTCATAGTTCTAGCTGACCTGTAACAATGAGACTGTCACTGGTCGGCTCAGTAAATCGGGAGGTGAGGGAACACATACCGGCGTTCGCTCACCTCTCGATCCTGTCACGGCTCTCTGCCGTGACAGGGGGAGGGGCTGGATTCCCCCCTCCCCGCTCCGCCAGGGCTGACTGTCAGAACGGACGGGGGAGGGTACAGCTGGCTCTGCTTTTAGATAGGCAGAGCCAGCTGTCAGTCACGCAGCTGGGCGGATCCAGACATAATTGTCGGGATCCGCTTCAGCTGCGGCGTCTCAGTATACCGCGGGCTACAGCTCCCTATATACTGAGCTTAGGGTGACAGGAGGACGCTAGTTTGTGTCCTCCTGTTACCCTAAGGAGAACTATGGGGAAAATAATGTAATTATGTACAAACACTCAGCGATCACTGAATGCTGAGTGTTTGTAGCCTGCTCTCCTCTCTGACAGCGCTGTCACAGGAGGCTGAGCGAGCGGAGAGCCCAGCCTCCTGTGACAGCGCTGTCTCCGCCCCCCACACCGCTCTGCCGCACTGTGATAGGCCGCCGAGCGGTGTGGGAAAACGCACTTTCGTCACTTAGCCAAAAGTGCCATTTTCGGCCAATATGTTCCGGCGGCCGATAAATGGGTGCATCCCTAATTGCAAGACTTGTGCCTTCTATGCGAGATAAAACCGGTGCGGGGAAAGTTTTGATTTCAGGGCGCCGCAGACAATATTTCCTGGCGGAATGCGAAAAGACGGGGGTGCTCATTACCCTCCAGAGGCAGGTCTGCCGGGAGTAGGCAGCCTGTTTGTTTAAATACATAAAAAATCTTCATTAGGCATGGAGTGCCACCCCAGGGACGGGAGCGGAGAGGAACAGTCGGGGGAGGTGGAATTGTTCTATTCTCCTCGGAGTCTGCTGAGAGTTTGAGTGGCAGAGAATTCGGCTCCTGGGAACGAGCCGGCCTGCGTGGCGCTAAGTGGAAGATACGTGTGATTTATGTGTGCTGTGTGGATGGAATATAAATATCATGATGTTTAATAGAACGAATGTCCTCTCTGCATACAGAGGCTCGGCGCTGGTAACACAAGGAAGAAGTGTTCTTCAGCGCGCTCGTAACTTGACTAAAGGTAGCTCAGAGGTCCCTTTCATTAAACACCTCTATCATAAACCCAACCCCAACCTTCCCTAAGTAATATGCTACACAACAGGTGGAGTTTAAATGGCGACAGCAGCCTTTTATTACAAACTTTTATAAATAACATTTTATGCATAACAAAAACAACCAGTAACCAATAACCAGTAATACTATAGACATGTGCACTGCCAAAAAATTTGTTTCGTTTCGTTTTAAATTCGGATTTGTGTTATTTCGTTTTTCGGGATTCAGGTGTGAAAGTCAATTCGGATTCGGAATTCGGATTCGGACGAAATTCGGTAGCGTTAGTACGAACGTTTGTTTCGTTTTCTGTTCTTATTCGTTTCTTATTCGTTTCGTTCGTTTGCAGCAAAAGTGACATTTGAGGGGGGGAAAATATTTTTCTCCTTCTCTAATGTCACTTTGCTCCAACGAACGAAACGAATAAGAAACGAATAAGAACAGAAAACGAAACGAACGTTTGTGCGAACGCTACCGAATTTCGGAAATGGAAATTCGGATTCGTTTGCATTCGTTATGTCTGTAATTCGGAATTCGGATACATCCGAATGTCCTCCGAATTTACGAAAATTCGTCCGAATTCCGATTCGGAACGAAACGAATCGCACATGTCTAATACTGTATATCACATTGCTTGGTTTCAAGATCCTTGAAGGCACCTATAACTCTATCTATATACAGACCGGTATCTGCGGGCACATTTATCCCTGAATGCCCCCAGCCGCCATACAGCGCCTTGGGGACGTAATGAAATTGCCCGCAGACCCACATTGGTCCCTATTACCCAGACATAACCGGTTTAACTTGCCACCATAGAGGACACCCACACACTACAGATGGGTCCCCCCCGTCAAGGTATCCAACCACAGACCAATGCATTCAAGGATCCCAAACCGCCAAACCACAGCTGTGATAAACCATACCACAACCACAGAAACCATACCAAGGGAGGGCGGGTGGTAAGTTCCTCTCGTTCTTCTGCATGCCGCCAACTGGACTCCTGGGACGCCTCCTTCCTGTCTCCCATCCGAAGCCCCTCCTGGAAGACCACTATCCTCCAATGCAGTAAGTGACTTTCCCCTGACCCCCTTTTGCAACTTCTCTTTAACCTTTTCCTACCGTAGTTCCCCTTTCCACTCTTGTCATGCAGGCCTTACACTTATTCCCTTGTATTCAATAGCTCCAGGCCTTTCTTTAAATTTGCAATTGTTGAGTTATCCCTGGTATTGCTGGAATATTGTCTTTTTTTAGTGTTTCTTTGATGGATCCCAATGAACCCTTTGACTTGGAGGGTATTAAAGGTCCCAGAACCCCATTGTCTTCTTATCTATAAGTTTTATATTGTTGTCGCCCAATGGTTTGATGGTGGTGTGATGAGTCTTCTGGATATTAGGCTGGCAGCTTCTACACCCCAAAGGGTTTCCACGTTCATCTTGGGTTGCGATGAAGATGAATGAGTCCACAATTGAAGGGCCACAGATATAAGTTTATTCCAAAGACAAATATTTAACAGAAGCCAACTGTTATGGTGCTGTGGTATTGTGTGGCAATCCCACTGTAGAATTGGGTGTTATGATCACCTGGGACTCTCAGCCAGATGGGCTGAGACGTGTCAGGAAGCAAGGGTTTGTCTGGATTATGCTTGGAATCCTGGGACTGGGAGGTTTCAAGGTGATTCAGTAGGGAAGATGAGATCCCCCAGTCCTGGGTCCAGGCTTTAGCAGTGGTCAGCACCCGATAATTGCACAGCCATTAAGGAGAGGATGCTGGCTAGGGGAATTAGCTCCTGCTGGGAAAGAGGAACAGACCGTATTCAGGTTTCAGGAGAACTTTCCCAGAAGTCAGAGAGGAGTCAGGCGAGCTCCTACTGGGATAGGAATGGACGGTGTTCAGGAGTCAGGAGGACTTCCCCAGAAGTGAAAGTCGAGTCAGGTGGTGTGTGTGCTGGAGGAACACTAAGACAGACAGGGTGGCTGAAAGAGAACTGGTGAGACTAGGAGAGCCATGAGCCTGAGGGGCCACCAGCACAAGTGTGGGACAGCACTTCAAAGAGGACCAGTGGGTCAGAAGTGCTAATGTTTAAAGTGGAAGCCAGGAGGCTATTCTTGTGTTGTTCTGAAGCCTTGCATGAATGTTATGCTGCAAGGGTATCCAAGATGGATGTATGAACTTTTTTTGTGAATAAAAGTGGGCTACCAAGCCCTTAAACAGAAGATATTGCGAGAAGACATCATTCTTAAACAGGAAGAGGAATCACCAGCACTCAGTAGAATAATTCAACATGTCCATTCATTGGACATAGACGTCACACATATCCAATTAGCATTCTTAAGCACTCACCATATGTGCTAATATTCCCAAACCGGTGCCCACTGGCAGATAACGCATGTTCAACCAAGTTGTGGGGTCTAAGTGGCATTTGGTCTTCACCCGAGCTCCTGAAGGTGGAGATGGGCCAGATACCTTATAGGTCTTGGTTTACTTCACAAACTGCCACCAGGTCATTGCCCTCAGGATCGTCCCACCAAGGGGCTAGCAGGAACAGAATGGCTACATTGTGGAGGCTGAACGCTATGCAGCAGGAAGGAGATCAGGCAGGGGTCAAGGCAAGTGGCAAGCAATAGAGTAGCAAGGTCGAGGCAACGATCAAATGTAGGCGGCAATCAGGTGAGTAGTCAGGTCAGACTGGGTCATCAATGGTCAGGCAATCTCACAGATAAGTATTATATTTATTTGTATAAGGGCAGCCGGCCATAAGACACAGCACCAGGCACTTCAATAGCTGGAGATTAAATACCACATTGGTCAGAGGGCATGCCCAGCATAATTTTAGGGACCTCTTAATGTCCTGGCAGGGATTCTGCGAGTACCAATGGAAACTCTAGCAAGGATTCTGCGAGTACCATTGGAAGTCCTGGCAGGGATTCTGCGAATATCATTGGAAGTCCTGGCAGGGCATCTGTGAGTACCTTTGGAAGTCCTGGCAGGGCTTCTGCAGGTACCATTGGAAGTCCTGGCAGGGCTTCTGCAGGTACCATTGGAAGTCCAGGCAGGGATTCTGCAGGTACCATTGGAAGTCCTGGCAGGGATTCTGTGAGTGCCATTGTGTCAGAGCACAAGGAAAACCAGACAAGCATAATGTGCTAGTTAAAAATATTTATTAAGAACAGTGTCCACAGGAGCAAGCAAAAATCATAAACTGGAACAAGCCAAGGTCAGGAGCCAGGGTGGGTCGCTGTACAAGTCAGGTCAGGAACACGAAGATCAGTATTGTCAGGAACAAGCCAGGAGCAGGGACCAGAGGAGACCGTCAGCCAGGATCGGGTCATACACAGAATCAGGATATGCAGAGCAGCAGGAATGCACTAGCAGGTAAGACCATACAAGGGCAAGGTCAGACTGGACTGAGTGGTTTATATACAGTATAGTGAGTGGGATGACATCATCATTCAGAGACAGGAAACTCCCATCTGGCTCTCTCCGATGATGCTCTCCTGTTTGGCCATAAGACGGAGCCTGGGAGTAGTTAGCAACAGAAATGCACCTGTAGTAGGCTGAGTCCGAAGTGGATATTAGGCTGAGGATAAGGCGAAGACGTGGTCAGCCAGGCAGGGTTGGCAACAGTCTGGCAGGGAGGTACAAAGTCGGGATCCAGGAGAGTCGTCAGGAGGCGGGCTGAGGTCTTGACGCGGTCAGGCAGCAAGGTACAAAATCAGCAGGCAGAAGAATAATCAGGAAACAGGCAGGAGTCACGGTGTAAATCCAGCATGTAACACAGAGGCAGCTCACACAGGAAACTAACCCAAATCAACAGGCTCAGAGCACAGGAAGTGTCCGGTATTTAAAGCCTGAGATAATTGTAGATCTTCTACAGCTGGCTGCCAGGTGGAGCCAAAGTGTCCATAAGGAGAGTTGCTCAGTACAAAAAACCTGCAGCAGAAACCAAGTCCTTCCAGTGACTGAATGGCTAGGTCTGTGCACAACCGTGCCAGAGATCCAGGTTCAAACCACAAACAGGAGCTGATCAGACAGGTACATGACAGCAATGTTACACGGTCTGCTCAGGCAAAGGAGGAATCACAGGTGGGTAAAATGGCAGCCAAGCCAGAATACTCCAAACCAGTTAAGTTGCAGTGGAACCCTGACACATTGGAAGTCCTGGCAGGGATTCTGCAAGTACTAATTGGAAGTCCTGGGAGGGATGCTAGGTTTGCTTTAAGCAGGGCTTGCATGACTTCCCAGTCATTTTGGGTCTCCGTGCCTCGATCACGCATACACGTTCCTTCGCAGTATGATATTTACGGCGAGTTTTATACAGTACAACATTCCGCCGCCAGTTTTTAGTGCACATTCAGCCAGCAACCAAACTTGTTATAAAACCCGACTTTGCAGAAATGAAGGGAACAAGCAGAAACCTAATTACTGTGTAATTCAAAGTTACGCCTCGTTGCTATTCTAACGCTCACCAGTTATTTTTTCCCGGAGAATAATAAATGATTTTTATTTTCTTTCATCGGAGGAACAGGCAGGGGGAAGGCCAACGGGTTTCAGTGAATTGCTAAAAAGACGAACGTCCGTCCGCAAACCATCTCGGCGCTCCAGTCGCAATGTCATCGAGAAATCCTTGCATCGTCCTACAGAGACCCTCCGCAGAAGTTCCGTCACAATCCGGAGAGGGAGCGCAATTCCTTCTGATGTATAATTAGGGCTCCGCTTCAGCCTGTTGTTTTCAGCAAAACAAATTGCATGTGAAATGATATGTTACATCCTTAATGGCGTTTAGTAATTGCTTTTCAGTAATTAGAAAAAGTCTACTTCTAATGCAGTTATGAATATATTAATCAGTGTTGTTCCTCTCGTGGAGTACAAGCGCCATGGCGCAGGGGGGCGGCGGCGGTGTGGGGTGAGATAGCGGTGATGACTGGGGAGTCGGCAATCTGCAGACTTCATTGTGGAGAAATCTAAATGGCAAGACGGGGGATTTTTTTTTTTGCTCTGAGATTTGTAGTTTAAGTAAGGAGCGGCAATCAGAAATGAAATAAAGAAAATGTTTTCAAGCAGTTATAAATGTCAAAGCAGACACCTGGAAGTGGGGGGGATATATTACAATGGCACCTGGAAGTGGGGGAATATATTACAATGGCACCTGGAAGTGGGGGAATATATTACAATGACACCTGGAAGTGGGAGGGGGGGGGATATATTACAATATCCCAGTCTGCAGTGGTCCAAGAAAGGGAAACCAGTGAACTGGTGACAGGGTAATGGGTGGCCAAGGCTCATTGATGGACGTAGGGAGGGAAGTCTGGCCTGTGTAGTCCGATCCAATAGAAGAGATACTGGAGATCAAATTGCTGGAAAAGTTAATTCTGGTTCTGATAGAAAGGTGTCTGGACACACAGAGCATCGCAGTTTGTGGTGTATGGGGCTGCGTAGCCGCAGACCATTCAGGGTGCCCACCGCCAAAAGCACCTACAATGGGCAGGTGAGCATTAGAACTGGACCACGGCAATGGAAGAAGGTGGCCTGGTCTGATGAATCACATTTTCTTTTATATTATGTGGATGGCCGGGTGTGTGTGTGTCTGGGGACCTGGAGAAGAGATGGCACCAGGATGTACTATGGGAGGAAGACAAGCCGGCGGAGGCAGTGTGATGCTTTGGGCGATGTTCTGCTGGGAAACCTTGGGTCCTCCATTCACGTGTATGTGACTTTGACACTGACCACCGACCTAAACATTGTCACTGACAAAGTACACCCCTTCATGGACACGGTATTCCCTGATGGCAGTGGCCTCTTTCAGCAGGATAATGCGCCCTGACACACTGCAACAATGGTTCCAGAATGGTTTGAGGAACGCAACAATGAATTTGAGGTGTTGACTTGGCCTCCAAATCTCAATCCAATCCATCATCTGTGTGATGTGCTGGAAAAACAAGTCCGATCCATGGAGGCCGATCACCTCACAACTTACAGGACTTAAAGAATCTGCTACTGACGGCTTGCTGCCAGATACCACAGCACACCTTCAGAGGTCTAGTAGAGTCCATGCCTCAACGGGCCAGGATTATGGGGACCTACTCAATATAAGGTGGGTTATCATACTATTATGGCTGATCGGTGTATATATACATATACACTGAGTGGCCAGTTTATTATACACACTGAGTGGCCAGTTTATTATACACACTGAGTGGCCAGTTTATTATATACACTGAGTGGCCAGTTTATTATACACACTGAGAAAACTCCAATGTTTGCAGCAGACCATTTATTGGAAATAAGAAAGCTGCATCTTACAATGTGTTCGAGAAGTTGCAGAAGTTTCAGGCTAAAGAATCCCCTTCCTCAGCTGGGAACACAATTGATATTCAATTCGCAATCCTTTCAAATATACTGTATGTGTGTGTGTATACCGTATACTGTATACTGTATGTGTATTCAGAACGTGGGATGCAATAGTGAATGCTTGTTCTATAATTACAATGTATTTCTCCTCACATGGAGCAACAAATAGAACAATCAATAATTGAACAACACTTTTGAGTCATCACAATGCTTTTTCAAATTCAGATGTGGAAGAAAGGGTGGTGGTGGCACCCGGAAAACATTTGTTCATTCATTGATTGTGCTATTTGTTGTCATCTTGATACCGGTACGTTTTATGTTGAATACATTGTAATTGCAGAGCAGACCTTCAGACGCCCCCATGTATAGGACGCAGTGTCGGTGCTAGGATTCTTGCCTACACAGGTAATGTGCATTTTTGCAGCGCCGGGCCTGATAGGACGCCCCCCACTTTTCTTACCCAAAATTCAGAAATCAATATTTTCCATGCTCTTTTGCATAACTGATTACATCCAGTTTACATTTTTGAAGACAGCTGCATACTGGTACCGGTATTTTTTTTTTTTGACATTTAATGCTCCGACATTACCGCTCCCTGTTGCATCTGGGCACTGGCTACAGGCTGTCCGCAGCATCAGCTGAAGTCGGGTACATAAGGCTCATGATTGGAGGAAACCTTTTAGCTTGTCTCTGCAATCGGAAGTTTCACTCGTGAGGCTAGTTTCGCAACCGCGGTTCTCCTCCCGGCCCCCCGTGTATAAGACACCCCTCCATTTTAGGGTAAATATTTTTAAGAAAAAGTATAGTCTTATACACGGAACAATACAGTAAATGTTAGCAGTGAGGTTGGAAACCGCTTGATGCATATTCCATTTGTAACAAATGAACATTTTGCTGCATGCAGCTAGCTCACTGTATATATATATACCGTGTTTCCCCGAAAATAAGACACTGTCTTATATTTTTTTTGGCTCAAAAAAACACAGTAGGTCTTATTTTCAGGGTCGGTCTTATTTTTTTTTTAATGTACAACAATCCACAATTATTCATATAGACAAGTCTACATGTATTCATGTACAAAAATATGGTGATCAGGGCAATCAGGGGAGCTGTACCTTTCCAAGAGCAATTTGCTAACCAATTGCTGGCCAGAATGAGGGAAGCGCGCTTTCACTATGGATTCCTCACAGGCGGGGTGCATTTGGAATCACTCCGCCTGTGACAGGAGCCGGCGCTATAGAGGAGGCATCGGCTTATGCGGCTCTGCTCCCTGCGGTGCCGCCTTGCTTTCTCTAGCGCTGGCTTTGTTGGCACCGCTGATTCTCTCCTGCCTCTCTAAGTTCCCCCGTTATGCCACCGCCGGCACAACTAGGTCTTATTTTTCGGGGTAGGTCTTATATTTTAGAAATTCCCAAAAATAGTACTAGGTCTTATTTTCAGGGAAACAGGGTAGTATGTTAGTGTTGGTGTTAATGGCAATACCAGCTCTAAATCCAATTAGAAATATCTTGGTGCTCCACATCCACTTAACAATATAGCAAGCATTTAGAGGTCTTCCTCTAGAGCAGGCAGGCCCGGATTCCCCACAAGGCCACCGAGGCCCGGCCTCGGGGCGGCAGGGCGCAGAGGGGCGTCAGCGGTGTCCTTGTGGGGAAGTTGCCCTCTCTACATTCAGTCCTGCTTTGTACAAACATGACTGAATGTAGAGTGAGGCAGACGATTCTTCGTTTACATGTGAAATCGGAGATTTCGCCGATTTCACATATAAACCGTGTGCAGCCTCCTCCCCTCCCCCCTGCACTTACCTCTCTCCTTCGATTCCGTCCTCCGCCGCCGAGTCCCGAGTCTCTGACTGCAGTGAGCAGAGCGGCAGGATTATAAGTAACCCTGCCGCTCTGTGTAGACTGTAGACAGTGAGAGGGGAGAGCTGTACTGCGCTGTGCTGTGCTGTGCCGTGCTCTTCCTCTCTCACCTGTCACAGGTGTTCCAGCAACAGCGCTGTGCTAGAAATACTGTATTGGAGGTGAGAACCTGTCACCTCCAATTCCTATCACACAGGGGATTGTTTTCTCCTGTGTGATAGCAATAAAGTTAGGTGGAAAAAAAAATTGATAAAAATGTTTAATAAATAAAAACAAAATGAAATAAAAAAATAAAAAGGTAATTAAAAAGTAGAAAAAGAAACAAATTATAAAAAATAAACCTTAATA
>NW_017307249.1:264369-274239 GCF_000935625.1 Nanorana parkeri
TAAATAAAAATTAAAAAAAATAAGAAGAAATAATTAAATAAAAAAGTGATAAAAAAGTTTTAAAAAATAATTGACACTAACTCCGCCGCCCTGCCATCTGGTTGCCATTCTCCATTGATGGGGAGGGAATCGCATCACAGGACCTGGCCTTGGGGCGGCAGGGAAAGTAAATCCGGCCCTGAGAGCAGGTGTAGGTGATGCTGGTGTTCTATCGAAAGCTCCAACTCATCGAGATCTCCAACTACTGCACTTCCGGTGCTCAGAAAGACTGGAGCTCTGTACAGTTGGGGTACGCATGTACACATAGCGTTTTCAGGATACTCCTTCAGTTTGCCACCTGCTGAATATTGTTTAAATGCAGCTGTACAGAAGCTCCGTCAGTCTTTCTGTTTTGCAGTCTAACACCGTCTGGTCGAAATCTCGCACTTGCAAGTACCCGGCAGTGAGGTAGTTGGAGATTTCGACGAGTTGGAGCTTTCGATAGAACACCGGCACTCCAGCTGTTGTTGAACTACAAGTCCTACGAGGCCACAGGCTAGGGCTCCCAGACGCAATAACAATTATACTGCTGTGGAAGACCTCCTAGTGCCTACTATACCTTTGTGATAGGATAGATAGATAGATAGATAGATAGATAGATAGATAGATAGATAGATAGATAGATAGATAGATAGATAGATTCTGTAGATTCTGGTTCTCAAGTAGCAGGTGTTAGTGTTATATTTGCATTATAAATCTTTTGAACCAGATTTGGTAGGGGGGGCAGGTTGAGAGTAAAGAAATGCATGCCGTACAGTGTACAGAATGTTGGTCAGAAGAATCTGCTTTCTGGAAGTGGAATAGTATCCAGGACGGAAGCGGTTAATGGATTTGGTGTTCTTTGGGAACAATTAGCGCTGTCATGTGTACTCAGCACCTGCTTTTTCTATAGGGAAATATCTCTCAAATGATCAGCCGCTGACAATAGATACAGTGCAGCTTTGATGCTGGCGAAGTATTAATTATTATTATCACAACTTTCCTGTCTTTGTCTGCGGCATCTGCGAATTTTATAGCGGGGTCAGAGAAGTAGAGATTAGTGCCAAGAAAAAAACAGTCCGGGGTTAATTAGTATAAAAGATGCCAAGAGACATAAAATGAGCAATTGTTCTCTCAGCTGATTGACACAGAACATTACACATGTTTATGTAAGATGACAGGTCCTCTTTATGATTGTAGGTGAGTGGCTAGGTGGCTTCATTGTAATCCAACCTGCTCACTGAGTACATTGTCACCAGTACAACCTGCTCCCTGAGTACATTGTCACTAGTACAACCTGCTCCCTGAGTACATTGTCACTAGTACAACCTGCTCCCTGAGTACATTGTCACTAGTACAACCTGCTCCCTGAGTACATTGTCACTAGTACAACCTGCTCCCTGAGTACATTGTCACTAGTACAACCTGCTCCCTGAGTACATTGTCACTAGTACAACCTGCTCCCTGAGTACATTGTCACTAGTACAACCTGCTCCCTGAGTACATTGTCACTAGTACAACCTGCTCCCTGAGTACATTGTCACTAGTACAACCTGCTCCCTGAGTACATTGTCACTAGTACAACCTGCTCCCTGAGTACATTGTCACTAGTACAACCTGCTCCCTGAGTACATTGTCACTAGTACAACCTGCTCCCTGAGTACATTGTCACTAGTACAACCTGCTCCCTGAGTACATTGTCACTAGTACAACCTGCTCCCTGAGTACATTGTCACTAGTACAACCTGCTCCCTGAGTACATTGTCACTAGTACAACCTGCTCCCTGAGTACATTGTCACTAGTACAACCTGCTCCCTGAGTACATTGTCACTAGTACAACCTGCTCCCTGAGTACATTGTCACTAGTACAACCTGCTCCCTGAGTACATTGTCACTAGTACAACCTGCTCCCTGAGTACATTGTCACTAGTACAACCTGCTCCCTGAGTACATTGTCACTAGTACAACCTGCTCCCTGAGTACATTGTCACTAGTACAACCTGCTCCCTGAGTACATTGTCACTAGTACAACCTGCTCCCTGAGTACATTGTCACTAGTACAACCTGCTCCCTGAGTACATTGTCACTAGTACAACCTGCTCCCTGAGTACATTGTCACTAGTACAACCTGCTCCCTGAGTACATTGTCACTAGTACAACCTGCTCCCTGAGTACATTGTCACTAGTACAACCTGCTCCCTGAGTACATTGTCACTAGTACAACCTGCTCCCTGAGTACATTGTCACTAGTACAACCTGCTCCCTGAGTACATTGTCACTAGTACAACCTGCTCCCTGAGTACATTGTCACTAGTACAACCTGCTCCCTGAGTACATTGTCACTAGTACAACCTGCTCCCTGAGTACATTGTCACTAGTACAACCTGCTCCCTGAGTACATTGTCACTAGTACAACCTGCTCCCTGAGTACATTGTCACTAGTACAACCTGCTCCCTGAGTACATTGTCACTAGTACAACCTGCTCCCTGAGTACATTGTCACTAGTACAACCTGCTCCCTGAGTACATTGTCACTAGTACAACCTGCTCCCTGAGTACATTGTCACTAGTACAACCTGCTCCCTGAGTACATTGTCACTAGTACAACCTGCTCCCTGAGTACATTGTCACTAGTACAACCTGCTCCCTGAGTACATTGTCACTAGTACAACCTGCTCCCTGAGTACATTGTCACTAGTACAACCTGCTCCCTGAGTACATTGTCACTAGTACAACCTGCTCCCTGAGTACATTGTCACTAGTACAACCTGCTCCCTGAGTACATTGTCACTAGTACAACCTGCTCCCTGAGTACATTGTCACTAGTACAACCTGCTCCCTGAGTACATTGTCACTAGTACAACCTGCTCCCTGAGTACATTGTCACTAGTACAACCTGCTCCCTGAGTACATTGTCACTAGTACAACCTGCTCCCTGAGTACATTGTCACTAGTACAACCTGCTCCCTGAGTACATTGTCACTAGTACAACCTGCTCCCTGAGTACATTGTCACTAGTACAACCTGCTCCCTGAGTACATTGTCACTAGTACAACCTGCTCCCTGAGTACATTGTCACTAGTACAACCTGCTCCCTGAGTACATTGTCACTAGTACAACCTGCTCCCTGAGTACATTGTCACTAGTACAACCTGCTCCCTGAGTACATTGTCACTAGTACAACCTGCTCCCTGAGTACATTGTCACTAGTACAACCTGCTCCCTGAGTACATTGTCACTAGTACAACCTGCTCCCTGAGTACATTGTCACTAGTACAACCTGCTCCCTGAGTACATTGTCACTAGTACAACCTGCTCCCTGAGTACATTGTCACTAGTACAACCTGCTCCCTGAGTACATTGTCACTAGTACAACCTGCTCCCTGAGTACATTGTCACTAGTACAACCTGCTCCCTGAGTACATTGTCACTAGTACAACCTGCTCCCTGAGTACATTGTCACTAGTACAACCTGCTCCCTGAGTACATTGTCACTAGTACAACCTGCTCCCTGAGTACATTGTCACTAGTACAACCTGCTCCCTGAGTACATTGTCACTAGTACAACCTGCTCCCTGAGTACATTGTCACTAGTACAACCTGCTCCCTGAGTACATTGTCACTAGTACAACCTGCTCCCTGAGTACATTGTCACTAGTACAACCTGCTCCCTGAGTACATTGTCACTAGTACAACCTGCTCCCTGAGTACATTGTCACTAGTACAACCTGCTCCCTGAGTACATTGTCACTAGTACAACCTGCTCCCTGAGTACATTGTCACTAGTACAACCTGCTCCCTGAGTACATTGTCACTAGTACAACCTGCTCCCTGAGTACATTGTCACTAGTACAACCTGCTCCCTGAGTACATTGTCACTAGTACAACCTGCTCCCTGAGTACATTGTCACTAGTACAACCTGCTCCCTGAGTACATTGTCACCAATACAACCTGCTCCCTGAGTACATTGTCACCCGTACAACCTGCTACCTGAGTACATTGTCACCAGTACAACCTGCTCCCTGAGTACATTGTCACTAGTACAACCTGCTCCCTGAGTACATTACCACCAGTACAACCTGCTACCTGAGTACATTGCAACCAGTACAACCTGCTCCCTGAGTACATTGCCACCATTACAACCTGCTCCCTGAGTACATTATCACCAGTACAACCTGCTCCCCGAGTACATTACCACCAGTACAACCTGCTCCCCGAGTACATTACCACCAGTTCAACCTGCTACCTGAGTACATTGTCACCCGTACAACCTGCTCCCTGAGTACATTGCCACCAGTACAACCTGCTCCCTGAGTACATTGCCACCAGTACAACCTGCTCCCTGAGTACATTGCCACCAGTACAACCTGCTCCCTGAGTACATTGTCACCAGTACAACCTTTGTACCAGTGCACTCTGCTAGCTGAGTAGGAGTGGCTGAGGCGGGACCGAATGCAGGGCCGGGGGCCAAGTGAGAAGCGGCCCAGCTGGAGGAGCTGCGGGCGGCTCGAGGCTGCCCATACCTTACCATCTGATGTGGGCTCTGCATGGTCTCAGGTGGGCTGTGCAGGGTGTAAGCTCCTCTGTACAGAGACTGATGTGACTGTGGGGGGACATTAGAGTGTAAGCACCACTGTACTAGAGTGTAAGCTCCTCTGTACTAGAGTGTAAGCTCCTCTGTACTAGAGTGTAAGCTCCTCTGTACTAGAGTGTAAGCTCCTCTGTACTAGAGTGTAAGCTCCTCTGTACTAGAGTGTAAGCTCCTCTGTACTAGAGTGTAAGCTCCTCTGTACTAGAGTGTAAGCTCCTCTGTACTAGAGTGTAAGCTCCTCTGTACTAGAGTGTAAGCTCCTCTGTACTAGAGTGTAAGCTCCTCTGTACTAGAGTGTAAGCTCCTCTGTACTAGAGTGTAAGCTCCTCTGTACTAGAGTGTAAGCTCCTCTGTACTAGAGTGTAAGCTCCTCTGTACTAGAGTGTAAGCTCCTCTGTACTAGAGTGTAAGCTCCTCTGTACTAGAGTGTAAGCTCCTCTGTACTAGAGTGTAAGCTCCTCTGTACTAGAGTGTAAGCTCCTCTGTACTAGAGTGTAAGCTCCTCTGTACTAGAGTGTAAGCTCCTCTGTACTAGAGTGTAAGCTCCTCTGTACTAGAGTGTAAGCTCCTCTGTACTAGAGTGTAAGCTCCTCTGTACTAGAGTGTAAGCTCCTCTGTACTAGAGTGTAAGCTCCTCTGTACAGAGACTGATGTGACTGTGGGGGGGGGGACATTAGAGTGTAAGCTCCTCTGGTGCAGGGGATTGTGAATGGCTCAGTGTTCAGTGGTAAAGGTACACTCACAATCCGGCAGCCATGCTGGTATTAGTAGTTCCACCATGGTTATACAGAGGTTAATCGGATCGTCTCCTTCCCTGTCTCGGGTTGACCCCCTGCTATGACCTGACTGACTCCTCCGCCGTTCTATAACCACACTGGAGGAGATGGATCATTCCGGATACACAGCGGTATCGATTCCGCTGCTCCTGTTACCACGTCTGTAAATTGACATTGACCTCTGGACATCCCGGAACGCGTCTCTTCCAGAGCTCGTTACCTATTCAGCGTCTGGGGGCTAATTGCTTCTGGATGGAATTGGATGTTGTTCAGTTGGGGGAGGTTGTGAACCTGGAGAAGCCGCCCTGTATACAAGCCTGCACTGATCTATAAATTTAGAGGTAATACGGCGTTTATAGGATTAGACGGAGAACTCTATACACCAGTAAAACGCGTCAGCCGAGGACTTGTCGCCATAATAGTTTATTAACGCCCCTGTAAACACGAAGGTCAGGGCTGCAGGTTACTGAGACCTTCGCCATAACAGAAGGTCTGTACCTCCGTAGAGCCCCAGTGCTTGGGGTGAACACTACAAGCGCCTGCGCAGTTTTCCCGTGACACGCTGACCGCGGTTGCAATGCTCTGCAGGCTTCTATGGAAAAAAAAGTCCTAAAGGATCATTAAAGGAGAACTATGAGGCGAGTGAAAATCACTCCTCATAATCTGAGCCGGCCTGTGACAATGACACTGTCACAGGTCAGCTCAATAGATGGGGAAGTGAGCGAACACATACCATCGCTCGCTCACCTCTCGATCCTGTCCCTGACTGTCAGTCACGGCTCCCGCAGGGATTCCCCCCCTCCCCTGTCCAATCCTCCAGCACTGGACCGGACCGCGGAGGGGGCGGGTACAGCTGGCTCTGCCTCTAGATAGGCAGAGCCAGCTTTCAATCACGCAGCTGGGTGGATCCAGACAGTAATGTCGGGATCCGTCTCGGCTGCGGCGGTCTCAGTATATAAGGAGCAGTAGCTCGCAGTATACTGAGCTTTGGGTGACGGGAGGACGCCAGTTTGTGTCCTCCCGTTACCCTTAGGAGAACTATGGGGAAAAGCCCTGACCCCATAGTTCTCCTTTAAACATAAGATCAATGCTGCTGCATTTACCATTCATTTTTTTTTTACGAAAGGTGGACTACGCCTTTAAATAAGACCAGCGATTTTTTTTTCTTCCCGATGCAGAAATGTTCCCTTCCCTCCTCCGTCCCCGGCGCAGCCTGATTGGCCTCCAATGCCGCCGAGTGCGCGGCGATCCGTCTGAGCGGTATCAACTGCCACTTTGTTTATAAACAAGAAGCAAAGCAGCAAAGCGATATTGTTATAATCCCACGGCGCCCAAGTCTCCATTTCACCGCCGGCGAGTCGAAAACGCTAAAAGAAAAAAATAAAAGGGAAAAAGTTAAAATAAGAAAGCGCTCCGCCGCGTTTCCAAATTTATGACAAGTTTGAGGTCCGCAGATAATGTTCCCTAAGCCGGAGTTTTTTTAATATATATTTATTTGATATGGTGACACCGGTATTGTTAATGAGAAATTCCTCAGCTGTCAGGCCGGAGCTGAGATCCCGTTCCGGCGCCATAAATCAAAATGTAATTATGCAACCGATGTGATTCTATGAAGAGAGGCAATAAATCACCGCGCCGTTAGCAGATTGGATCGGAATGGAGCCGCCGCTGGGAGCCCGGGCCGTTCTCGCTACGAAGGGATGGCGCTCCGGCAGGCGGAGGAGGGAGGGGGTGGGGGTGGTGAAGGGGTTAACGAGGACATTAGCGACACGCGGAACATTAATGTCATTTGTTGTGAATGATTCCTCCGATATGTTTATGCCGCTCGCCGCGCTGTCAGTGCCGCCGCGTTATTTGTTACAATAATTGTGAACGAGAGGAGGCAAGTGTGACACAGCAAATCACTCTGCGCATTTATAACATCATTGTGTGTGCGTGATGGAAAATGTGTGTGTCTGTGTATAGGTGTGTGTGTATGGGTGTGTGTGTAGGTGCATGTGTATAGGTGTGTGTAGGTGCATGTGTATAGGTGTGTGTGTGTGTGTGTGTGTGTATAGGTGTGTGTGTATAGGTGTGTGTAGGTGTATGTGTATAGGTGTGTGTGTGTGTATGTATAAGTGTGTGTGTGTGTATAGGTGTGTGTGTATAAGTGTCTGTATAGGTGTGTGTGTGTGTATGTGTATGGGTGTGTATGTAGGTGTGTGTGTGTATAGGTGTGTGTGTAGGTGTATGTGTATAGGTGTGTATGTGTATAAGTGTGCGTGTGTGTATAGGTGTCTGTGTGTATTGGTGTGTGTGTGTATAGGTGTGTGTGTGTGTAGGGGTGTGTGTATAGATGTGTGTGTGTGTGTGTGTGTGTATATAGGCATGTGTGTGTGTGTAGGGGTGTGTGTATAGGCGTCTGTGTGTGTATAGACGTCTGTGTATGTGTGTGTATACGCGTCTGTGTGTGTATAGATGTGTGTATAGATGTGTGTGTAGGTGTGTGTGTGTTTACATAGGTGTGTGTGTGTAGGGATGTGAATAGGTAGGTGTGTGTGTATATATATATAAGGGTGTGTATGTGTGCATAGGTAAGAGTGTATCTAATATACTGTATATATATATATATATATATTGTGGGGGTATAGCTCGAATGGGGGATCACCTTCCCTGGGAAAAACAGTCTCTCTCTCTCTCTCTCTCTCTCATCAAGCAATCGACTATCCAGGTGAGACCCAAAGCCCGAGCTGGACTATCCGGACCCAAAGTCAAAGCGAAACCCTGGTCAGGGTTCCGCTATTCATGCACATATATATATATGTGTGTGTGTGTGTTTGTAGGGGTTTGAGTGTATGCATAGATGTGTGTGTGCATTTGTTCATAGGTGTGTGTATGTATGTATAGGTACATGTGTGAGTGTTCTGGTGTGTATTTGTGTGTGTGTGTGTGTGGGAAGCCAACTTATTACCTCTAATGGTAATCAGTTGCTGTGTGGCCCTCTCGCTGACCCCCCCCCCCCTCCTATGTGCCCTGGGTCCTCCTAGAGCCCTGGCCATCCATCGCTGTGGATGGAGAATGGAGGGGGGACAAGAGACGTCAGTTTCTCGACTTTTCTATCATAACATGAACCCGGAAGCACTCTACTCTGAGCACTTCCTGGTTCAGAACTCTTAAATCTCAGCTGATGTGGCGCTGAAAAAAACAACCAATCGGGTACAGGCTGTACTCAAATTTGGTTGGGGTGGGGGTCCAAGAGATCTCAATGCCTCCATAAAGAGTTCCGGTCACTTTGCACAGGCTGTCACATATGTCAGCCCCCCTTGTAATGACAATAAAGTTAATTTAAAACAATAAAATAAAAGGGTGAATAGGGGGGAAACCCATCCGGGGTTGTAACCTTTCCCCCTCTCTATCCAGAACTAAGAAAATGTTTTGTTTGGATGCAGCAGGAAAGCACACGCCACCAATTTTCAGGGATGAAACAATTGTTTTGGAGCGGTTTGTGCATTTTTTTCTTCTCTATCTCCGACGGATCAATCTGAGTTCTGAGGAGCTCAGGCTGGAATTGCAGAAAACCCGGCCACTGCGTATAATCAGGCTTCAATTAGCGTATATCGCGGGCAATCAAAGCCAGACGAAAATTAGAGGCGGAATTGTGCCGCGCTACACAAAATTATCAGGAGGAACGGTAGAAATGAACAACGGGGAAGATAAAAGGTTTTGTGTTCCCACCTGCAAATTAAATACAGGCGTTCCGGAGAGCTAAAGTCCAACTCCAGACAAGTTCTTTTTATATGTTTTCTGATGTAGTGTGAAGGGTTGGAAGACGGGTCCTTAATCTGTCTAAACAAAGGGCCACTTCAGTGTTCTTCAGACTTTAAGGGGGGCAGACTGTGACCAATGAGATTAGGAAATTCCCAGCATTAGAGGTCAGTGGAAGAAAACAATCCCCTTTCGGCCTTAGTTGTCAGTGGGGGCAAGACATTACCTCCAGTCTGTGGTCATTTGGCGGAGGAATAATGCCCAATCGTTGGGGTAAGTGAAAGGAACCATTTCCATTTTGGTCTACCTGGGAGGAATAGTGCTCCATCAGTGTCAGTGGGAGGAATAGTGCTCCATCAGTGTCAGTGGGAGGAATAGTGCCCCATCATTGGTGTCAGTGGGAGGAATAGTGCCCCATCATTGGTGTCAGTGGGAGGAATAGTGCCCCATCATTGGTGTCAGTGGGAGGAATAGTGCCCCATCATTGGTGTCAGTGGGAGGAATAGTGCCCCATCATTGGTTCGGCCGGAATGCACTGAGGCTGGTGTGAACTAGCCCTTAAAGTCTTCCTTGTGTAGACCTTCAAAAGCCCTGAGACTGCTGCTGGGGGGGTATGGGGGGTGCATTTTAGACGAGATCCAAACCAGTCACTCAAGTGACACTCTGTAGTATTCTCCAGCACTACTCCCCTGGCAGGAGGTGAGATGGAGGGGGGGGGGGGGGGGGGAGCAGAGGGGCC